>NW_007578491.1:296760-374419 GCF_000690725.1 Stegastes partitus
GAGAATTTCAGTTTAGTGAAACTCCTCCCTGTTTGGGCATGTCCCCGTTACTGTTGGTGTTTGTGTCCCAGAAAGGCTGCATCTGGAAAGTCCACACGTCAGACTGCAAGTTGTAGGAGAGAGGCAGCCGGGGGAATTACAAGGAATAAAAAAAAAGCCAATTTAAAGTGTGCAGATTCATTCTATGCTGAGGAGTTCGTGTTGAAAACTGTTTTAGTCTTTACAGTCACTGCTTTACAGCGTTAATGGACAGAAGGTTAGAAAGCTCTACACAACACGCAACAACACACCTCTGATTTGAGAAGTGAAACTTTTTGCTGTTCCCAAAGCTCATGTTTGGCTGGATGTGATTTTAGAAATTCCCTGAGCTGCCAGAAGCAAAAACAGAGCAGCTTCTCTTTCCTTTGCTGCCAAAACACGATCTCAGTTCACTGTGGGGAATTTCCTGCTCACATGTTTAAACTGGAGTCACTTTACAGACAAGATTCACTGTATTACTAAATATTCTTTAAACATTGTTGTCCCCAAGGTATCAGTCAGTGGAGCAGCCTCACGGAGAGCAGAGTCTCTGTTCAGTAAGCCGCCCCACATTTATTGCCATAAAAACAGATCGGTGTGGAGCTGACCCACAGTTTTCAGTGGAAGCAGACGTTCACATGTTCAAGTTCAGTCAATTTCAACGCTAAAAGTTTGCCTCTTGCTTATTTCTGTTAAAAATAAAATATCTAATAAAATCACAGGTGTTTGCTGCTTATAGTTGTTGAACATTACAGTATTTCACCTTTTCTTCTGGCACCCATGTGGCCAGAGTTTTGCAGTTTCTTTTGTTTTTTAAGTGAATGATTTTAGATTTAACTGTAATTTTTCAACAACTAACTTTTTACAGATGTTCTCTGTCTGTGCTTGGTTTTCATCTCAACCATAAAAAAAGGGTCAAAACTGTCAATAATGTCCACATTGAAAATCTGTATTGTTCTTAAAAATGTAAGATGTTTGCTTTTGTTGCATTTATTTGGATTGAAATTACTTTTTTAAAACTGATATTTTAGAAATTTTCTGTTTTGTTAAATTTAAAAAAAAAGTAAGAAATAAATGTTGTAAAAAAAAAAAAACTGGCCAAAACTATAAATAATGTCCACATTGTGGGCAGCTATGGCTCAGGTGGTCGAGCCAGTTGGTCAATCAGCTGTTCAATTTGGCCCTGTAACCCGCTAATCACTTCACCCGCTCTGCCTGAGGGGTCGTAGGCGCAGAATGGCAGCCACGCCTCAGTCAGCCTGGCCCAGGGCAGCTACAGCTACAATCGTAGCTACCACCACCAGAATGAATGAGTGTGAATGAATAACTGACAGTGTTACATGTCTTTAAGTGCCAGTTTACAGGGTTTGACTGCACAATTATGCTGTTTTACTGCATTTCAAAAATGAATATTTAAAACTAAGTCTGCACAGAGAGAATCAGCAACACAATGTCAGAGTGAAACCAACAAAATGTCTTTAATTTACTCATTTCAAAAGCACATTTTCAGAACTCAGACTTCAGGCCACAAAACCTGTTTGTACTGTAGACAAAAAAACATGTGGTCAGATTCCACATGTCTGCAGACGACAGTTCAGTAAAAACCAGCTTAACAAAAACATTTCTAATGATGGATTTATAAATCTGTTTGAAATGTATAAATCCTTTAAAAGTCATCTCACTGTCACAGAGTCTCTGCATGTTGATGCACTTTAAAAAAAAATCAGTTCTGTCCTTTCAGCGGCTCTCTGGACCGTCCACTCTGACGTCCGGGTCCCTTCCCTCTGCCGCCGCTGCTGCCACCACCACCGCCGCCGCCTCTCTTCCTCCTGTGGCCGGGTCTCTGTCCGGTGAACCCTCCGCCCTCGTCCCTGCTGGAGCTCTGAGCCCACAGGGCATCGTAGCGGCCTGGTGCCTGGTATCCCGACTGGCTGCTGTCCAGCGGCTCTCTGGAGAGCAGGATCCAGATGCTGGGCAGGTTCCTGCTTACGGTGAGGCTGTCGAGACCAGCGGCGGGCTCCAGCGGCTCCCACACCTCGTCCACAGTGCCGTACAGCAGCCTGGTGAGCTGGTGGAGCCCCTTCAGACGCCGCTTCACAATCTCAGCGCAGGTGATGGCCTTGGACACGCTCTTCCCGCTGGCAGTGAAGACGAGGTGTTTGCAGAGTGGCCGGCCCACCGCCTCCTGCCGCCCCTCCTCGCCACCTTCCTCCTCCTCCTCCTCCTCGGCTGCTCTCGGTTTGGCCTCCATACGGCTCAGAGCGAAGCGCAGCAAGTTGCGGATCTTGCTGCCATCTTTGACGCGGACCTCCGGCGTGTCGGCAGGGAGGCCAGAGAATGGACAGACGGAGGGCCGCTCCACGGTCCGAGCTTTACTGTAGTTCTCCATCTGCAGAAAGAAGACGGACAGATGTTACAGATGTGCAGTGAAACTCTTCATCCTCATAAAATATCACTTCACTGACACAGATTTGCTGCTTTTACTGCAGTTACAGTGACTGCAGGCAGTTTCTGAGATTTAAACTGGAAATACTTTTCATTAGATCAGTCAGTCAGCTGATTGACTGAAATCTTGCAGATAATCTGAGAGCTGAAAAATCATTTCCCCCTATTTTTAAAAGCAATAATGCTCATTTTTTTTTCATCTTCTCACATGTGAAGAGTTCAAGCTTTACTTTTTCATACATGATAGTAAACAGAAATCCTTCTGATGTGGAGCACTTTTTCAGACAAAACAAGACTTTTGACATCACATGAAGATGTGCAAAGATAAAAAGCAACGCTTTCACCATCTTCTGACTCTTTATACACAAAATCCATTATTGAGAAAACAATCAACAGAATGTGAACGTGTGATTCAGGTTTAGTTTGTTTGCATATGTTTCTGCCTTTCCTTTACAGAAACCTGCAGTGATCACAAGGTGGCACCAAATCATAGGATAGGAAATAATAAGAGCATTACACAGGACTGTCCTTTAACTGAACAGACAAAAAAAAAAACAGCAATAAGGAGCACAAATGATTAGTTGATTAATTCAGTGACACAAGCAAAAACAACCCAAATTAACTGTTGCTTACTAGTTTCTCAGTTTTCTTTCCCAGTTAAACTCAATATCTTTGAGTTTTTGACTGTTGGTTGGAAAACATAGACAATCTCAATACTCTAACTTAAATAATAACGATGTGCATTTTCCCCTTTATGTTCATTCATTGTATTGATTAATCAAATAACTTAAGGAACTACCCATGTAGGAAAACAATCTAATTGTTGGGTGCAGCCTTGATCTACTAATATAATAGATGTTTTCTGTGCGTTAATCACCTGACCAATAAATAAATAAATAAATTTTAAAAAATCAACAACTCAACATCCCCAGTTAGTGATCCAGCCTTTGGTTTACTATAACTACCCAGAAAGGAACCACATAATACACATGGTTCAGCGAAACTTTTTCAGACAACACGCACACCAAACTCCATGCAAAAACTACAAATTATAACATTTTCCAGAATATCCCAAAATTATTGAACCTGGAATGACCTTAATATTTCAAGCAAATACTCAATGTTCTCTAATATTATCGAAATATAAATTGTTTAATTCCCCCAGTGATACTGACATTAAATATGACTATTGCCATATCCGATCACCACGATGAGACGTCTGATGTGCAGTAACGCTATCACGGAAACTCGTGAACCCAATGTCCATTTTAACTCAAACCAACAGTGTTTGGTCTACATAGTGTACGCCGAATTAAGTAAGCAGTGGTAGTGATTGTGCAAAAATACACAAAAAAAGCATCGTCTGAATGTACGTTTATTAGCGATAAAGAAAACTTGAAAATCGACCGTATTTTGATGAAGTTCAGCTGGATATATTTTCAGAATATTTCTATCGTTTAGAGGCTCGAACAAACGCTGGACCAATATCAGGGGGTTCAAATAAGCTTTACTCTGAGTGGCAACATAACTTAGCCAACAGAGACTTCTTGTGGCTCAGCTCATTTTAAATACAATGGCAAAACCTGCGTTGCTAGCTGTGTTGGCAAATGCGGCTAACCTGCACGCTAACCGTTTTTCGCTCAGTGCAAAAACACGTGAGTTACAACATATCATCTGATTTCTATGTTACATTATCGACTAAAGTATACTGAAATACTAGTTTATAGTCTTACCTGTGTATTTTTCTGTTACTACTCTGCTCACATGTTTATTTTAACTGTGGCATGTCTTACTCCCGTACGACGACACGAACTGTCGTAAACTGTCGTGCTTTTCTGTAGTTCTTGTGGTTTAATTCGGCTCGTCAGTCAATTAACTTCAAAACTACAATCGAAATGGCCATGTCCAGTCAATCAATGTAAACTATGCAGCATACTTAAATCAGCAAACGTTGAGCCAAAGTACTTTCCTTCTGAGAAATGAGATCAATGTGACAGACTTACCTGAGTAGTTTCATTTAAACACCCAAAAGTACTGTTTATTATGTAAGTACCTGTACCTGAGCAATTTACATACACTGGTGAAGGCCCTGCAGTATTCTATAAAATGCAATTTTACCTCTCTAGTGTACATATTAGGGTGAAGATCGTATAATATTTTATAAAATACAGACTGACTTATTAAATCTTTTTTTTTTTTTAGGTTGAGACCCTATTCAACTATTTCAATAAAGTATTCAACAAAATCAATAAAGTTTTATTCTATTCTATTCTATTCTATTCTATTCTATTCTATAATGTTTTTAATCATGCAAATTTACCTGACGAACATAAATGTAAACACTGAGACCTTACAATATTATATAATATATAAATGTGCAAACTTATCAGACTAAATGAATCGTTACTGTCCCAATATGTGATTGCATAGCAATGTGTCCCTCCCTCAATTCATGCATTTGTAAGACAGATCAGATTAGGCAATCATTTATGTGCTTTGGTTGCCCTCTGTTTGTACTTCAACATGACAGAACACAGTCAGCCTTTTCTGGTTGCTGTGTAGGTAGAGCAGGTGTCCTCAAATCAGTCATTTTTGATCTTTAAACCATCTCTATTGGTATGTCAACTTTACAGCAGCAAGATTTGTGTGGAAAACCCGAAACATGATCAAACATGTTGCATGTCTTAAGTTGGATATGGCTCAGTTGGTTATATGTAAATTCACCATGTTATATCTGTATTTGAAGTTTGCATGTTCTCCCTGTGCAGCGTGGGTTCTCTCCGGGTTCTCCAGCTTCTTCCCAGAGTCCAAAAACATGCTGAGGTTAATTGGTGATTCTAAATTGTCTGTAGGTGTGAATGTGAGTGTGCTTGGTTGTCTGTCTCAAAGTGTAGCCCTGTGATAGACTGGTTACCTGTCCAGGGTGTCCCCTGCCTACGCCCAAAGTCAACTAAAATCATCATGTCTTATACATTGTCTTTATTGTAAATGTATTATACCTTTATGTTTAGTCTTTTGTAATTCTCATCCTCCTTCTTCCATCCCTCATCCGTATGTAGTTGCTGTAACACGTAAATCTTCCAGGTGAGGGATCAATACATTTTATTAAACCTCATAATTCGAGTTCACCACAAGTGATGTCATGCTGATCCAGATCAGACTGTCGCAACACGTTTGCTTCCATTACATAATTGTTTTCCTTGAATTTCTTGCGTGTTTCTTCTTGAGTTCCTTAAATGTAGTGACACTTCCTGTCAGACACGCCCCCCTCCCCTCCCCACCCCCAGCGATCCAAACCACCTTCCGCAACGGACGTCACGACGTGCTGACGTCACCGCGGAGCCACGCTGCACTGGCAGTCCAAACAAGTCTTCAGTCCGAGTCCTCATCACAGAGTCCGGAGGCTTTCAGCGGAGAGACGAGTTTTAACAAAGCAGCGAAGAACGCGAGCGGACACAAGGACGAAGAAATTAGCTGAATTACATATTTTTTTTTACACCTAATTTAAAGGGTTTTTTTCCCTCCCCATCACTATCTCCATATTTTCCCTCAACTGTCGCTCGTTTGTGGAAGTTAAGATGAGGAATCTGTGCTTGTTGTTCCTCGTCGGACTGGCGACTGGGTCCATCAGTGGAAAAGTAAGTTTGGAAGTTTTGTTTTAATTTTTTAGACCCTTTTACTTTAAGAGAAAACTTGAATGTGATTTCACTCGACAGTTTTTACTTTATCTCCTTCTTTTATGAAGAGAAAAGCCACTAAAGAGACGTTGAAATCCAAACATTGGTGACGTTAAGTTCGGTTCGGGTTGACTTTACGTTGTGTTTTTCTCATTTAGTCGCCCCCACGTTTTGTCGCACTGGCCTTTTACTGATATAGTTTCCATTATTTGGACAGCCTTGATGTTTATTGCTAAGCAGGTAAAAGAAATGTACATAAATCTCTGTTCTAAACTGTATTTGCCACTAATGTCAAGTTTATTTATTTAAAGCATTAGATTTGTGTGTTCAAGCCAAGTTCAGGCGCCCAGTTTGTGTGGAGTTCACACAGGGCCAGAGTTTGTTCGGCCTCTAAACGCACAGCTTTGACATTTAAACCTCCAGAACCTGGCCTGAGTTTCTCACCCACACGGGGCTCAGGTCGAGTTTTAAATGTCATTGTTTGCAAGATGAAATTCAAAATCGGGCCCTAATGAATGATTAACCAGGATGGAATGAAATGAAACCTCCAGACTGATAAACAGCTTCATCCCACAAGCTGTCAGAAAGCTGAGCTGCTGATCCAGACATGCAAACACTTCTTTATTTAACTGCTTTTAGTTTTTGGATCCTGAAGAAACGCTCGCTCGTCTTGTTTGTACAGCAAAATGACAATAAATGTGATTTGATTTGAAATGCAAAGAATGACAAAAAATTAAAAGAAAATCCTCTCCCCTAACCTGACAATCTTGTCTTAACTAAAAACAATAGAGAAAAATCTGTCCATGTCTTTCCCCTACAGTCTGTTATGTGTGTTGTAAAGTTGGAAAACACCTGGAAATGACAGGCCAAAGCAGAGCTCTGTTCATTGTCACAAGTGTGAAATATATCCTGGTTGCATGATTTACCGACTGTAAAAATCCCAAATGAGAGCCAGGGAACTTCAGCACCTCTCCAGAAATGCATATTATTTAAGATTTATGGACTGTATATTGTGAAAGGGAGCGAGCTGAAACCCGAGACTGTCCTGGTGGATATTTGTAGCAGCAACTGAAAAGGAAGCATGTGCTGGCTAAATAGGACTGAAAGAGTTGTGGATATAGAGGAAATACTGTTTGTCATTTCTTTCCTGCCTGAGGCCCCATGGGTTGTAATCTGGGAATATAATATCTGAGATGTGATCACAGCCTTTATTCCGCTTGACTTTAAGTTGTGTCATCTTGTAACGTACTCTGACCCTTTGATTGCCCTTTGCTTCGTGCCACTAATACACAGACTGCAGTCCTAAATTGCTGGGCGTGATGGGTTGCATCGTATATTCAGTGTCTCTTTCTCCGAGTGTGGCTGCAGAATTACTGGTTAGTCAGTCAGCGATGTTGCTCCCATCTGAAAGATGAATGTTGAAACAGGCTTTCTGCCCCTGACAGTCTGAGCCGGTAGTTGTGTCATTTTCTGGATGGATGACTCACAGTGAGTCCCACTGGGCTAGTCCAGGCAAGCTTGTAAACTGCGTGGGATACACATTTCCATCTCACCACAAAAGGCAAGAGGAAGATGGTGACACCTACTCACGGTATTGTTAATGATTTCATGTATGCTGATTCTGAAGGATGTTAACAAAACACACGTATGAATGAAAAACCACATTAAAATAAGAAGAAATGGTTAAATGATAATCAAAGGATGGGGAGAATCATGTAGGTTGACACTCCTTGCCGTGGTAAACATTGTGGTCTGCCTGAAGTTTCGTGTTCTCCCAGTTAATCGGCATTAGTCACAACGTTGTTCTGCGTTTGAAGGCAAGACTGTACACATCCAACTGACTGCCAGAGCGTTTCAATGCATTTCAATCGATGCTTTTGTGACTTTGTTGGTTGTGTGTTTTGCGTTTCAGCCTTTGCATGTCCTCAAGGGATTTTAACACCACTGACAAATATGTACAACTAAACCTGAAAAGAATCCACGGTGCAGTGGCATTTCACCACAGGCTGTCTGTAGGGCTGCAACCAACAAATATCATCATTGTTGATTAATCAGTTGAGTATTATCTTGATAAATTAATATACAATACAATTTCCTGTCACAAAGGAGTAAAGAAACCAGAAAATATTGATATTTAAAGATTTAGTTTTTTCTTTAAAAAGGACAAACCAGTTAATCAGCTAGCAATATAGTTGGCAATGAATTGGTTGATTGTTGCAGCTCTAGCTTTCTAAAACTGTTGTTTAGCTTCAAAAATATGATCTTTTGTGTCCTAGCGTGGACTAGGACCTGTAGTTTTGGCTCAGCAGTTTTAAGTTACTGTGATCTCAATTAAGGACATCCAAATATCATCCACATGCAAGACAAAAGTAGATGTTGTGTCATTTTATGGTGATTAATATCACATGTAGAAATCTGGAGTCTTCCCAAACCGTCCAGACCTACAGAGACAGAGTTGTAACAAAACTCTTCTGTTTGTTTCAGGGTCAAATAATTTTCCCTTTTAGAGACGACAGCTGCTGTTAAACAACAAAACTTAAGTTTGACGTTTAGGGGTCAAACGTTTTATGACTTGTAGCCTGTAGTCAAACACACAGCCCCTTCAACACAGCGCTGTGTACTGCTGCTGCTGTTTAGATGGCGATGATGACAGGTCTGCTGTGTGCTTTAGGTTGTTACACAACCTCACTCTTGACCCGACTCGTTGGCTTCCAGCTCATTGGGGAAATATTTAGCATAGCAGCAACAAAAAATCTAGATTTGCTGAACACTAGATTTAATAGTGCGCTCTGCCACCGTGTCTGTGGAGCTGTACCCGTGTGATCCGGCTGTTTCCCATAAACTGTCTTCACGCTGTCAAAGCATCGGGATGCCAGATTGTTATATACGGTCTGCGTGTGAATGTGTTTATTCTGTGTACGTACGTATGCTTTCCAGATGTGCGTGACCTCTGAGTCACATCTTCCAGTAACCCTAACGCAAAGCTTCTCTTTGAAAAGGTGAACAGAAGAAGGTTGTGAGAGCTGATTGTATTTTGTGTTTTGTTTTGTGTGTTACCTTCAGTGTTAGCGTATTAAATACTCAGTCAATTAAGCAATTTTTCAATCCGCTGAAAAGGATTTCCTAATAGAGGGGAAGATGTGGTGACTTTTGTCAGGATTTTCTGACATTTTATTGTAAATTGAGAATAATCAATAGATTAATCAAGAGAATTGTTGGTTCCAACAAATCACATATGATGACTTTTAGCTGAATCATATAGTGAAGATGCTACCATATGATATCTTTTTCCATCCATCCATCATCTATACACCACTTAATCCTCACTAGGGTCGCAGGGGGCTGGAGCCTATCCCAGCCAGCTCAGGGCGAAGGCAGGGGACACCCTGGACTGATATCATTTTAACCATTTAATTTTTTTGTTTGAGGTGTGTTTTTCCCAGAGAACACTACGGTGTAAAGTTTAGTTTAATACAGAGTTTGGTCTCATGTGATGAATACCAGTGAAACACTGTTCAGTTGATGCCACATAAAACTTTGTTAAAGTTTTTATTAAAAGTGAAGTATTCAACATTTATCTTTCAGTATTAATATGCTTTTACTCATGATGTGCTGCCAGTCGGGGGGGCATTAGAGTGTTTACCACAGCTGCATCAGAGCCAAAGTCTGAATTAATTTATTTAATCGTGAATTGTTTTAAACCGTGTCACAGTGTACAGTCAGACTGAACATCTTACTGGTTTAAAATTGAAATTAAAACTTGAAATGATGCACTTAGAAAATTGTAAAGGCATGTTATGCCATGCATCTGGTCCAGGATTTAAACCGGCATGTCAGTGGTTTTCCAGATCCCTGCTGTCCTCCTTGTGTGACAGTCACACGTTTGATGAGATCTCATGTGGTAACGCTCCATCACGTTTTGAATTTATAACACAGAACTGAAGCTTGACTTAATATAATTATATCACACATTACATCACAATAGCTGTCAGAAAAAGACTGCAGATGGATATTTCCTCCAAATCGTTCAGCTCTAGTGTAAGGGAGTGATTTTGTATAAATGGTGGAAATGGTGCGTTTGACAATCCATCAGTTCACCAGCACCTGAGGTCATCGTCAGACTGGCTGCTGTGGCCTTAAAAGGGAATCCTGCTCATTTTGAACATTGTGTGCCAAGATCAGTCGGTATAAACCTGAGTGTGAACTGCTTTCTTGAGAGACTACACACCCAATACTGGTGGTGTCCAACCGGGACCAGTTGGACAGTAAATGAAGCTTTAAGTCGAAAACTCTCTGTAGTCGTGCACACAAACTGTAAAATGTGAGGACATATAAGTCATTAGATGGACACAGACATATGTATGTCAACAGCAGTTACAGCCTTATGTGTGTGTGTGAGTGTGTGTGTGTGTGTTTTGTTTTGACAAGCACAGCATCTGCTTTTGTAATCCCTTCACTGAAGACAGCAAGAATGCGAGAGCCTCTTCTGCTATTTTAGTCAGCCTTGGCAATCATGAGGTTCTGCTGTCTTTAGAAAATTCATGTTAATGATTTTCTGCTTACAACATCTGGCTTGTCTCGTAATGTTTTTCTCTCCATACATCGTGTCGTATTGTTGCTTGTTCTGTTCAGACACAGTGAAGAGTTTGTCCAGAGTGTTTTCTCATTTATTAAGACTCAGAATAAATGCCCACATTTTAGATCTGTATCACTGATGTCTGACTTGTTCTTGTCTAATTCTGTTGGTAGCGGTGCCAGTTTTGGGTGTTTCTCTTGTGGTTTTATGATCAAGGCTTTGTATACCAGTGACCAAAGCTGTACTACCAAAAGGAGAAATGGTATTTTTAGACGGACTGTTTCTTTAAGAGTTCATTTGTACCATAACTACTATCAAGTGTGAATATTTACTCTGTTTAAAGCGAACTGGACACCTCGTCATACGCCTTCTTCTTTGTGTTCAGCACCTGTTTTATGGGAAGCAAACAGAACCGTCCCTGTTACTCTGCTTCCCTTCCTTTCGCCAGTCGCCCTGCTTTCTCCCTCTCTCAGCACCTGTGTTAGTGGAAGCATAGTATACATACCAGACATACTTCAGGTCTCAATGGGCCATATTCATCCACGTCTGTGTGTGTATATGTGTGTGTGTGTGAGGCTCTGCTTTAATACCAACATGTGTTTGAGCCTCTTCTTCCCCTCTTTTTGAATTTCGGCCTCATTATGAGGTCTCTCCCTCTTTGATTCATGTGTTTTCTAGTGTTCTTGAGCCGTGTGTTGTGTTACCTCCTGTCTGTCTAGGCTTTAGATGAAGAGATAAGTGGGGCTTTGGTTTTCATCACACTCCTTTGTGTGGCCTTAGGGTTGGTGGGAGTTTTTTTTTTTCTCCCCGAGCTGCAGTCTTATATATGAAACAGCCTTTTCCATGTGTGCGTCCACTTGTCTGCTCTGTGTGTTGTCTTTGAAGCTGCTTTATCTCTTCCCTCCTCCTCTCAAACACACTTAGATCTCTGCCGTGTGGCTCTGGGAAGTATCACATATTACTGCCACAACACATGAGATGAACAAGAAACCAGCTCCCATCTACTGCACATACTGTAGTATGGATGCAATACGCACCGCGGTCGCAGACAACAGTGCACACTCTGGCATACTTGGCCGGCATACATCACTGGTTGTGAGACGTATTGTCTTACTCCAGAACTATAGACACATTCACATGTTTCCAATTAGTGACAGGAATTCCTCAAGTGCGAATCTATGCCTATCTTTGTTTCTTGCTCTCCCTTTCTCGTCTTTGTTAGTGTTTCTCTTCTGCTTAAACAATAATGGCTGTAACTTTTTTCCCTCCTGCAGCTCTTCGTCCTCTCACAGTCATCCTTTTCCACGGCGGATGACCTGTACATAGAAGGCCGAACATCAGGCGACCTCCCCATAGATGATGAAGACGGTGAAGATGACGGGTCAGGGTCCGGATCTGGAGATTATCGTAAGGAAACTGCTGCCTCTTTAGCTTTCTTTGTTCTGTTGTAGAGTTGCTTTAACAAGAGAAATCATTGAAGTTGTGAAGTTGCATAAAACATTCAGATTTTTATTGCGTAAAACTCCAGTCTATGGAGTGTTTACATGCGTTTCTGTGTAGTTCCAGTAAATGCAGCTTATCCGAATGAGGCATTTACAATAGTGTGTCAACAGAAATGTTACTCTAACCCTCTGAACCCTAATATCCGTTGGTTTGTTGGAAAGGCAAAAAAAAAAAAGAAGCCAAAATTACACAATTTATTAGTGCAAGAAACTGTAAGAACAGAAAAAATCATCATGTGGTTCCTTCTGGAAAATTAGCCAAATCGAAGCTTGAAATCGTGGTAAACACCCTTTTATTCAAGGACTCATTTAAAAATTATCCAAAAACAAACCATTTGCTACACATTCTGTTAAAATAAAAATAAATCCTGCGCAACCAAGAAACCATGATTGACTCAGCTGTGACCAATCGTAGTGTGACAACAGTTCAGGTCTTTCTGGCTGAGCTGCAGGCAGTGTTTACACAGAGCGGAGAGCAGAGAGGCCTGGAAACCAATTAGACAAGCAGAGAGGAAAACAAAGCATGCTTGGGCAATAAAATAAATGCAGCGTGGCTTAGCGCCGTATACAGTAGAGCAGGATGTCAGCAAATTGTTAGACGATACATGCCGCACAGTGAAAATATCTCTCTGGAGTTGACGTACAGAGGAAATGCCAAGTTAGTAGAGGTTGTAAAAATGGGAGCAGTAAAATATGTCTTGTATGTACACACCTGTGGGGGCATGAAGAAATGTTGACATGTTGATTCCTGTTTCTTTTTATTATGTTTTTATTTTTTTGGAAAATGACTCATCGAAGTAATTTAGTTTTTTCTTTTTTGATGATTTATTGCATTATGACTTTGGTATTTTGAAATTCTAGCCGTGGTTGTGCTGTTTTCATAGCAGTGCAGGACTTTAAATGAGCCCATAGTGGGTAAAAAACGTCACCAGGGAAAGAAACGCCTACAAACTGCTTAGAGTTCAGAGAGTTAACCTGAAACTTCATATTTCTTATTATGAGCCAGATCACATTTTTTTTCCCCAATCAAATTGACTCACAGGTATTTTTTTTTTTCCACTGGAAAAAATTTGTTAGACATTAACTTGACTCAGTTACACTTCTAGACACATGAGCAATAACCACTGCAGGCACAAGAGCTTGTATGCGCAGACACAGAAGCACTCACGATGTGCCAGATGTTTGTCCTGAGGTGATGTGGATTTAACCAGGTGAGGTTTTATGTGAAGCCCACAGATGTCAAATAATCCCCGGCTTTACTATGAATGACTCACCTGTATTCTTACAGCGAATGATGTGCTGGAACATTCAGTGTGATGTCAACATAAGATGGGGTTAGCTAAATTCCAGTAAGCTATAAAACTCACAGGTTGCATTGATTCAGGATTCGTAGAAAGCCAATTAATGATCATTCCATTGTAAGACTGCGTCACTGCCCCATAAAAAGCGCGTCCTTAAAATACCTTTCATGAGCTGAGGAAAGCTGCCGTGCTCTTTCGTGTAACCCATGTGATCTTTTTTGATTTATTTACCTTTAATAAGCAGGAAGAGTTTCCCAAGCCATAAAGTGACACAAAATACTTTTGTTTATCTTTAAAAAAAACAATAATCCCCCGAATTAGGTCGTAACTCTGAAGATCAGTTATTTTGTCGCATTGAAAAGAGAAATGCCCTGATGTGGCGTGTGCTTTGTTGTGCTGATTGTTTTCCCTCTCTCAGCTTTCAGCGACATCGGGGACAAAGAGGAGCTGCTCAAGCGCTTCCTCAACTTCTCCACGACCTCATTCACCAAAGAAATCCTGCCACTTCAGCCACAGCCAACAGACTCTGCTTACAACCCACCGACCGCAGCAGCAGACAACCAGGATCCAACAACCACCGTGAAGGACGCTGAGACGACACCATTCATTCTCCCTGATGGCGACAGCAGGGATAAGGAGGTATAATGTTTATTTTCCCCTTTTTTTTTTTCCAACCCCCTTTTTTGACAGTTGGAACATCTTAATCACTGAAAGCAACCATCGGCGATAATATACTGTTTAAATGTTCACATGCATTTACTTTCATACACTTCCACTGATGTTATGGACATTAGTACATCTGTTCATCTGTCTTCTAAATGACATGACAACAAAACCACAGGCAAAAAGAGCTTTAACAATATATTTTCCACTTCACGGTGTTAATCTTTCTAGCTACCATACAAAGTATTTAAAGACAGAAACGACAAGATTTAATCTAATTGATATAATTGAAACTCCAGCTGATTACTTCCTTGAAGACATGTTTATCTATGTAAATCAGGCATTGTCTCGCTTCATGTGGGCTAATTTAGACACCTGAACACTGGATAGAGACATACGAAGGTTTTTACACAGGAGGATTTTGGATATTGCTTTTTGTCACCCCATAAATCAGAAACTACAGCCCCAAAAAATCTATTTTTGCACTGTTTTTTGGAATTAAATGTTTTATAAATCAGGCTGTGAATGAAATATGAGCAAACGTCTCTGTAAAAACCTTCAGAATACCGATTGGAATAAAAATGGAAAGTTTGGTTTATGTAATTGCTACTCGAGTGAAGACTTCTGGCTCAGAGTATGGGCATAAAACTCAATTAGGAAAAACCGCCTTAAAAGATGTGTATTGTAATTGAAATCCACTGACTTTAATCACAGTGCAGTGAAGTTAACACCTAAATGTGTGTTTGGGATTTTTTAACTAGTATGAAAGCAGTTATATTATGGAAGCAAGTTAGCCCAAAACGGCCGCATAAAAGATTTGTTTTGTCTTAATTTGTTATCCAATGCATCATGTAGTCTGTCAATGCATTCGTTCTTCCAGGTGCCAGGCATCGCCCCAACAGCCGACGGGTTCACGCAGGGCACCGGTCCCACCGCCACGCCTCCCAGCGAAACCACCGCGGCTGAGTTCAGCACGGACATGACTACAACCGAAGACGCAGAGGAGGACAACAGCCTGGATAGGTGGGAAGTTTCCACAATCGAATATGAGAGCGTAGACAGAGCGATCGAAAACGACATTTATGCCGTCGGTGGTCGAGGCAGCAGGAGAAACGGAGTGGGCTCTCCCGAGGAAGTGACCTCCGAGAACTTGTGGGAGAGGACGGAGGTGCTGGCAGGTAAGCACACGTTTCCACTTGTTTTTCCCTGCTGATTTTAAGCACTTATCATTCAGGCTTCATAAACTCTGTGTCTTACAAACAGCGATCACAGAGGGAATTTTCACGATAATTGAGCACAGACAGAAGCCAAAGTATTGTGCAACACTTGCAGCGTAACGTATTTTCTGTTTTTCTGTCCTCTCCAGCTGTGATAGCGTGCGGCGTGGTTGGATTCCTCTGTGCCGTCTTCCTCCTCCTCCTCCTGGCCTACCGCATGAAGAAGAAGGACGAAGGAAGCTACGACCTGGGAGACAACAAACTTTCCTCAACAGGCTATCAAAAAGCACCTACCAAGGAGTTCTATGCCTGAACTAAACCAAAAGGGACTACCTAGAGAGGAATCTGTCTCCTGGCAGCCAGGACTGAACATGGACAACCATAAACAGCTGAAGATGATTCCTCTTAATGAAGTTTGAAGTCAAACACTTGCTTCTCCTCCGGTGCTCCGTACAGTTTATTTTCGTCTGCTCGTTATTCCTACCGTCAGTCTCTGCCATCCTTCTATCTTTAGCCTCTGCATAATGTTCAGCGTTTGTGAAGAAGGGCTCATAAGATAACAAAACAGGTCTATAATACATTCCTGCTATTCCATGCAAGGGAAGTACACAAATACACATCCTAAAGTTTAAGAATCTTTACTTTGGATCACAGCTGCTCTAGTGTTAGAAAGTGGTCAACTTAGAAATATTGATGACACTGTGCCTTTAAACCAATTTTACTTTTCTGAGCTGAACCCACTGGGCCGGATTTGGTTCTGTGTTGCAGAGAACCAGCTCAGTTCAGCTCAGCTGCACAAGGAAGACGACAGGAACGTGGATATGAAAGCTTTAACGCATTTTGAATGCTATTAAATGAAACGGTACTACATATAGGATTAGTATTAAAAAGTCCTTTCCCTTTATTTGAGGTCAGATTTGCTTTGCTTGTCCACAGCCGTCTGTGCTGCATTTCATTTTCTTGTATGCTTTCTGTGCTGATTGTTTTTTTTCATATGCTGTCCAGTATTGGTTTGAGAGATTTTGTTACTCTGCAGGTACAAATGTGTGTTGTTTTCTCGCAGATATTTGACACTTATAGAACTGACCAAATATAAATGTGCTTTATTTGTCTTCTGGAAAATTATTTTTTTGTAGCCTTGTTTTTTTGGTGTTTTTATGTTTAGAGATTATATTTCTGTAAGCCATTTTTAAAGAGATTTCTGTCTTTGTTTTCATAGAACGGTAGGCTTAGTGCTAGTCCCTCAGGCGTGCATCTTTCGAACATTTGTAATATTTTCAGAACTATTTTATTTGGTTACTGAGTGCTGCAAGCATGCGGGACAGGTAGAGCCAAAGCTAATGACTATAATTCAGAAACCGTAGAAGTGACCAATGTCTTCTGACGACAGCCAAAGCACATTCCTTTCTGCCTGTCAGCTGTATAGAGCTATAATGGTGGGTTTGAAGTTAAAGGGACACTGACAGAATTTGGTGTTTCTTGCAAAACCAGAGCTTATGCACACAGCAGGGTCAGAGAGTTAAAAAGGCAATCAGTTACAGATGTCGTTTTAATTCTCAACTGTAATGGGAAATTTCTTTTTAATTAGCTCCTCTGCATGTAAACTTGACAAACTTCATGCAGCCAGCCAAAGGAACATACAATGAGTTAACAGGAGGCAGTAAACAACAACAACAGGGTGGTGTTCCCTTTTGAAAAGCATATATCCCATTAAAACATATATTTTTGTGAAAATACTGGGAATTTGCCTTATATATGGATTTTTTACCAGCTACCTACTGCCTTTTACGTGTCAAAGAAGAGCGATTTTCAAACCTGCTTCCTATTGAAGCAGCATTACTGTTTTTGAAAATGTCAGATTAACATTTTTTTTTTAAACCAACGTTAGAAGTGAGCTCAGAGGTAATCTATGAGTAAACCTGCTCACTATCCAAAAAAAAAAAAATGCTTTGCTTTCAGATATTTTTTTTTCTGACTTTGAGTTTAATGTAAATAATAAAAATTTAAAAAATGTTAAATCGGTATATATGCATTTCTTCACCAGACTATAATACGTTTTTGTTAGATTTAAGTCAACAGTTATTTTCCCTTTGTGTTGCCAAACATGTAGCCGCTTTTGTCTCTGTAAGCAGTTTGACTCCCTTCACGAGGCAGTGGAACAGAACTCGAGGCTACTTCATGGTGTTTGCCTCAATGACTATTTCCAATCTAGATTATCTGAATGCAGATGAGAACTACCTATTCACTGTGGCTGGAATAAACAGGAAGATGTGGCCACTAACTCGCTGTGACTTACTGTTGATATTCGTCGAGCACTTGCAAACCTCAGTGCCTCACAGAACCTTGTATATACATTCATCTGCAGTGCTGTTGCAGTATTCGTGTCATGCTTTGACCTTGCAGCTGTACAGACTGGGCTTCACTGCGGTCCAGGAAACACTTGTATCTGACATAAACCAGACCAATAGAGGGCTAAGACAACGGGTTTGCACTTGCTGGCAATCCAGCAGGTCATAAAGACACATTAACCTTTTTCTTTCAGGATCTTTAAGTTTATACAGTATGTTGATGATACTATAATTTATATGTTTTATTTATACTTACTACACTATAGCCTAGGTTAATATATCGGTGATAATTTGGATTGTACAGTATTTACTCATGGTTAAAGCCTCTTTGTGCTCTTTTTTTATATTTATGATTTAGTGTATTTGACAAGCTTTAGTTCAATTCATTTTCAATTTCATTGTCTGTTAGCTAGTTGTTTAGATGCTTTTTCATATGAATGCATTTAATAAGTGATTACACTAGCATAAGTTCCTTATAGATGCATTGCAGCTTTGTTTTCATGAAAGTTGAATATGAATTGACTGAGGACTTGATTTTAACAAGTAAACAACGGCACAACAGAGAGGATCAACCAGGCATCAACTTACCAATAAGACGTATGCACAAAGAGGCAGCCAATAGAGAACTGTGTTGCTGAGATGGTGTATCTTATGAGATTCACTGCTGAATAAAAGATGTGGCTTAAATGCAATGCTGGCTGCTTCGTTATTCTGTTTGCTGTGGGGATTGCTAATAACCAAAGTGCATACATTCCTGGCAACAGCACGTGAGCTGTTGTTCACACAGCATTTTGTCTCCATTTGATCAACCTCCTTTCTGCTCTTCATCTCTGCTTTCTGTCTGTCTTTGACACATAAAGAAAATCTGTGATCACAGTTCATCCAACTGAAACTTCTACGTTTCTATGCATCATTTTAAACCTCTGTGTTGTCATGTGCTCTGCGGTCTGTAATGTGAAAAAGGCAAAAACCAAAACCTTTTTTTTTTTTTTTTCAATCAGTCTACAGAAGGTTGTGGTGTGTCTGTGTGCGGCGACGTGTTAAATGTCCTCACACTGAAAGTTCAGCTGCAGGTAAAAGCACTCGGTCGTAGCTTTTGTTCCGTTTGTTTGCACAGCAGTGCAGAAAAACATTTCCTCCCAACCTCAAGAAACATCCTTTTACTAATGTGGGTCCAAGAGAGAAAAAAAAAAAGTTTTCAAACCACACTGTGAACTCAAGTCAGCAGCATCTGAACCGAGCCAAATGGTCAGATGTTTTCCAAGACCTGACAATGCAGAGAAAAGAAAAAAAACACAAATGATAGAGGAGAAAGTGAAAAACAGGTTGGTAGAAGATAGACAGGAGATACACGGAAAATTCCTCTGGAGAGGAGTTGAAAGTAAACGGCAGTTTAACTCCTGTATTTGTTATGTAAGTAGTAGTAAAGTATAAGAAAATAAATATTAATCTGACATGGGTGGGACTCTTGGAGTGAATGCCAGTGAGTGCAGAGGAATGCAGAAGGAAAGATGGGGGATGAAAACCACAGATTGGGATATGGGCACAGAAGTGCTGTGTTTTTCTACAACACATTCCAAGCGTTATATCATTATAGAGCTATTATATCAAAGTGCCCAATCAAGCGCTTCAATATTTGGTTTCTGTGTAATTTGTGACTGAAGCCAGACAGCACAGGCAGTGAGTTAACTTCCCCAGTTTAACAGTGTACGTGAGAACAACACATTCACACATTCAGCTGTGTTGTTTCTTTTTAAAAGTGCTGTCTGACTCTGTCGCTGCACTTGAAACTGGTCTTCACATTGTTCACCCTAAAGCATAAGAACTGAACATTACTGAAAAGTGAAGGGAGTCGTCTCAACATTCACACAGAGTACTAACTATACCCCACTAACTGTAAAAATGTGCCTTGGAATTAGCCAAATTTATGACTTACACAGCTGTAATCATATGTAAAGCCGTGCCTTGTGACAAAAATGTTTGCAAACCACCGAGTTAGACCAGAGTTGCCAGTTTTAGCAACCAGCGGGAGTGAGATTGCTCTATCTTACAGGTTATTACTACTCTGCAGTCTGGGTGGCCGGTCCTTTATATAGTTCATAAGTAAAGACACAAGTGCTGGTGAGGAGGTGAAGCTCAGCCTGAAGTCCCAGGGCTGACAGAAAATACCTAAAAAAAACATAAAGGTTCCCTGAAGGTTCCCATGTGTTTGTTGGGGGAACCAGCAATCATTAGCCTTTCACAAACGTTGTCTGAGTTTCTCTGAATGTTCCTTTAAGGTACCCTGAAGCGTACTGTTTGTTTGTTCAGGGAACCAGCCATCAGCAAACCTCAGCAGACGTTCCCTGAAGGTTTGTGTTTGCCAAGTTTGAGAGAATGTTCCCTGCATATCCCCACAACATTCCCTTAAGAGTACTATTTGTTTGTTCAGGGAACCAGCAAACATCGCTGTCAAGGAAAGTTCTCTGAAGGTTACTATTTGCCAACATTACCTGAATGTTCTCTAAGGGTTACTATTTGCTGGGTTGTTGATGAAGCCTGCAAGTGTTGGGAAAAAATTAATTGTCCAGCATTTGTAGTTTTATTTCAGCTGCCGAATGGATTTTTGCTGTATAGTTTTTCTTCTCCCTCCCTCCTGTGATGGATTTGTAGAGACTTTTATTTTGAAAAGGCGCCGCGCTGCACGCTGGAATCACGAGTGCGGAAACAGTTCTTACAGCCAGCTGTTTGTGTCGTGTGTTTGGGTTTTCTTCCAGCAGTTTAAAGTCTTCAAACGACAGAGATAGCAAAGGCACTGGCTCCACTCGAATGGTTTGTACTTCGTGTTATTTTGAGGAGAAGCAGGTTTTTGGGTTTTGGGTTGTTTCTCTCAGAACCTTTAACGTTTTTCTCAACCATCAGTTCGTTTGTATTAAAATCTATTTTTTATGTATCTAATGTTACGTTTCTGGAAGATGGAGCCCTGAGAATTAATTAATGTTTCTGGTGTATCTGAGTATACAGACTCCACCAGCAGTCATTTTCAGTAACTGAAAGTAAAACTAACTCCAGCCAGTTTAACGTTTCTCTTCTGCCTGCAGCATCACATTGAGCTGAACGCTTTAAAACAGCAGCAGCTTGGATCACTGCTGCTTTCTGCTCAAAGAAACCAAAAATAACATCAAAACGTTTGCTTCCTGCACTCATTACTTTCCTTAAATGTCACTTTTTTGGTTTCAGTTTTACAGGATCAAAAGTGAGAGAAAAAAAAGTAGATTTTGGACTAAAAGTAAAAATCAAAGTGTGTTGGAGAGAGATGCTTGTAGTTTGGTACTTATTGTGACTAGACAAGGAATTAGTTATATTTTGATATAAGATGTGAAAGTCTGTGGTGAGCGATGGAAGCAGGATGAAACCATTTCATCATAAAAGCTGGGTCAACTTATTCAGCACATGTTTAATATCTTATTACCTCAAATCATCACATTTTTGGATCAGTTTCTGCTCGTCCGTCTCTGATTTGTCTGAAATTTTCGCGACATAAAATATTATAAAGATATTCGTGAACTTTTACCTCGATATGGCAAATATTTTTCAAATTTTTTTTTCTTTTAAAATTTTCCGTCAGCTCATTTTTAGCATGTTGAAAAATAAAGATCTAGAAATTTTCTTAGGTTATATTTGGAGAAAAATTTTGAAACTCCAGAATTCTGTTGTGCTTGGATTAGGATGTCTAGTAATACTTTTTGTTTTTGTCATACCTGCTTAATCACTTGTGAAAGTTCAATGAAATAACTTTTCTCTCAGTTTTGTGACCCAGCATCATGAAAAGTATCGTATAAGTTTAATCTCATGATCGCTGCGAAAACTAACTAATCAAAAAATGATCAATCTAAATAGATTGTCTCGCTTTGTGTTCCATTGGGAATAAATTCGGCCTTCAAGACCAATGTCACTGCAATCTGTGCATTATGTTGACGTGTGAGTCCATCTACATTTATAGTAACTGCTTAAGAGTTTACCCTCAACCGTCTCTTCCAATAAGTAAATGAATTAAGTATAATAGGAAAGGTTCTCTCTGTATCTCCAGCCTAGAAAGTGGAAGAACCACTTTGAAACTGCAGAACTCTACTCAGCTATCGAGCAATACGTTTGATTTTGTGGTACGACTTGCTGTACCTGCTCAACCAGTTAATAACGATAAATGAAAAAAATAATAAAAATAAGTACATGAACATATGTAATTGTGGTAAGCAAGGACTTTTAAATTAAAATAATATTCTATATGTTATATATTATATGCGTTTTGTTTGTATTGTGGCGAGTTTCAATTTTGTGGTTTGACAGGCATTAAAAAGAACAAAAACATCTTATAAAGCGTGTTAATATAACATTTCAAATCTACAGTGTTACATGTCCAGAGTTTATTGTAAGAAAAAAATGAAGTAAATCAGAGATAGATGAGCAGAAGGCCACTGATGATCTGAGATGGAAAAAACTATTTTGTAAAAAATGTGGTTAGACGTGTACGATACACGTGTCTGTGTCTGTATTTGTGTGTCTTTGTGTTTGTGTCATCTTTTTAAAATATTGTAGTCACTGCTTGTCATTATTATTGTCTTTTGCTTCCTGGTCATCACACTCTTGTAATCCTGAGATAAAATATGTCCAAGAGTTTCACTCTATATATATATTTATGTTTTCAAATGTTGCTGTTTCCTTAATATTTGCACACTGTCAGGCAAAAAAATACATGATAATTTAATCCCCTTTCCATCCATCCATCATCTATACACCCCTTAATCCTCATGGGGGGCTGGAGTCTATCCCAGCTGACTCAAGGTGAAGGCAGGTTCACCTGGACAGGTAACCAGTCTATCACAGGGCTACACTTAGAGACAGACAACCAAGCACACTCACATTCACACCTACGGACAATTTACAATCACCAATTAACCTCAACATGTTTCTGGACTGTGGGAGGAAGCTGGAGAACCCCTTTCATCATCTTTAATTCTAACTATTAATGAAGCCAAACAGTTTTCATATTTGCAGCTTAGATCCCAGTTCATCCATCACATACACACACTGAACATACTGTGTGTTTGTATCATGTATGTTCATATGAGTAACGTGTATGCTAACACAAAGTTATTATTTTTATTTAATTTTGAATTATGAAAATGTGCTTCTTCTAAACAGGCTCTTTGCATTTTAAAAACATATCTAATTACATTTATGTATTCAAAAATGTTTTTGACGTGAACATTTGTATTTTAACCAATCAAACTCATAACAAGCACAACCCAAAGCGATCACCTAAGAGCTTTGTGTACAAAGAAATACTTTGATTTGATATTTTAAGCTTTAATTGTTGCTAGTAGTTTACCATAAATTATTCCCAGAGAAATATGGAGTAGAATAAAAAGTGTGCCAACCTCCACTGTCTCATCTAAACAAAGGTCACATTGTTGGACCTTCAGCACCGAGGTTGTGTTGCTCTAATGTCTAGAATGAGTCACACTGGATTTTTTTTTTCTTTAATTGCTTAAAGTATAGTCGACTAGCCCCAAAGCTCTAAAGAGGTTAAATATTTACTCGGCGTTTCTGCAGAATCCATTGTTCGTGCAGCATTTTGGGAGTAATTATGTGCTTTTAGTCACTGGGAATTTCCCTTTTTCCAAGAGATTTTCTGTGAGCACGCTGATATTCTCTGTCCACAGATGGCTCGGGAGGCGAGACTCACCTTCCTCCTCTCCTTCCTCGTGTTTCTCACGCTGTCAGATGTGTGCGACTGTCATCCTCGCCCTGCTCGATGCGTGAACGCAACATGTGTCACCACGGAGGCATCCAATGATACTGCAAGGAAAGGTAACGCAAACTCTTCTACTGTCGGAAATGTGCAGCATAAGGGGATGTATAGAAATCATTCGTGCCATTATTATTCTTGTATATAATATATGTTATATTGATTTAAAAAAAAAAAAAAAGAAAGGTGAGCTTTTACAGGATTGAATTTCCCTTCTGGGATGAATAAAGTATTTTTCATTTCATTCATTAGTTTTTTGGGGTTTTTTTTTCTACAAGGCCTTCCACACCCTCACAGGTGTTTTCAGTTACTCTGGACAATTTGACTCGGGAATACTGTCACTAAATTCTTGAATTAACAACAATAATAAAAGCATGAACCGGCTTCAACAGGCAACACAGTCTGCAGATTCTTAGAATAAGTGAAACCATCTGTGTGGGTAGACAGCAGGTGTGAAAAGGCTTTAATGTGGTAGATCAACAGTGGCACCGGCAGCCATTTTTAGACATAACTGCTAAATTTCTAATCTGTAAATTGTGTCAGAAAACATCCACGTACCAGTTCATTTATTGCAGATTGATGCAAAACATAGACTGTGCACAGTTCAGTTATCACTGACCTCTAATATTTAGGGTCTGAGCACACCAGTGCAAGGACCTTATTGTAACCGTTGGGTTTATTAAGGTAGTAACTGCATTTTTATCTTGCTTTTTTGGCCTGTTCTGTATAAGATTTTCAGACAAGTCTTTGTACAAGCATGTGCTGTTCTCGTCTCCTTAAGGTTTGCTTCTTATTATTTTGTTCTGCACTTATTTAAGCATGTGGGACAGCTGTGTGAAGCAGTCTTTGATCCCACTCAGAGACTGCCACCCAGCAGTACCGATGGCCAGAGAGCCAGATTAAGGTCAAAGAGGGAGAAAATATTGGAAGTGGAGCAAAAAAGAAAAGCAGTAAAGCTGATTTTCGTTTTTCAACTCTTCAGAAAGACTCGGGGATGACACCTGACTTTTCTTTTTTGTGCTTTCCCAGCTCCAGATGCCGCAGCAGAGGTCGCCGGCTACGCCGATGTGGCCAAGCAGATCATCGACCTGGCCGTGTTCGGCGCCGCCCAGAACCGCTCCTACAGACGTCTGGCCGACTTCACTGACACCATCGGGAACCGTGTCAGCGGCTCGCAGAACCTGGACTTGGCTATTAAATACATGTTCAGGGCCATGACACAGGACGGGCTGGATGTGCATTTGGGTGAGTCTCGCTCGACGTTTGAAGTTTGCAGTGAGGATGCATCGCAGACGCACAAATTACAGGAGCTCCTTCACCAGGGTCTTGATCTGTGGCGAGTGTAACAGTAGTTGTGTGGTTTGTGCTCCAGAGCCGGCCAAAATCCCACACTGGGTGAGAGGGAAGGAGAGTGCAGAGATGATTGTGCCCCGGGCCAAGAGTCTGGCTATACTGGGGTTAGGTAGCAGTGTTGGAACACCTCCTGGAGGTAAAGATCATACTTTATAAATCCATCCAAACACCTGCCATCTGCCTCACTGTGTCATTCTTACCTCATCAGGTATCGAGGCCGAGGTGTTGGTGGTTCAGTCATTTGAAGAACTGAAGCGTAGAGCCGGCGAGGCCCCGGGAAGGATCGTGGTTTTTAACCAGCCTTTTGTCAGCTACGGAGAGACGGTGGCTTATCGGGCTTTTGGCGCCTCTGAGGCGGCCAAAGTGGGAGCTGTGGCAACGCTCATTAGATCCATTACTCCGTTCTCGATTAACAGGTCTGCATGTGTCTCTGTATCTATCTAGGTGTTTAGCTCTAGTTATGGGTAACACATCTCTGTCTTTACCTCTTCCTGTCTAGTCCCCACACAGGCTGGCAGGACTATCAGGCCGGAGTGAGGCGAATCCCAACAGCCTGCATCACTGTGGAGGACGCTGAGCTGATGTGGCGAATGGCACAGAGGGGCCAGAAGGTCGTGGTCAGACTCACAATGGGAGCCGAGACTCTGCCGGACGCTGACTCTTTCAACACAGTGGCAGAGATAAGAGGCTGGCAGCACCCGGAGCAGGTAGCGCTCGTCGCATTTACCAGTTAGTCTGCAGGACAGCGATAAAGAAATCAGTGTTCAGTGCAGTTCAGGGCAAATGTGTTTTGGTGGATATTTTCAGTAAATTGTATTGAAAACAGATGTGCTGCTTTTCCTGCCTCGCTCATAATTAGTCATTCTGGTGGACAAGGAAAAAATCGTGCAGTTCACTGACTCCAGATAATCCCACAGCTGTTTAGTCTGCCTTTATTATGCTATTGTGTGCCGTAGTGATCTAATCTTTCCAGAAAACCAGCACAAAGTAGATTTCTTTGGAAAATCAACGTTGTGTGTCAACAATCCTGTTCAGCTGTGAAATTAAGTGTTGTGGGAAAAGAAATTCCCAAGAATTTCAAAGTTTTAACTTTCTTTGGCCTCCGATTCTCACAAATGACTGACATTTTTTTCTTAACTCAGCTCTCAGGATTGTTTTTCATTGTAATGCTGCCATCATTCAGCTTGAAATATTTGGGTCAGTGGGGGAAATGACCTGCACCTAGAATAAAATAACCTGATCCCTGGTGTGGTGGAGCCGAGGCAGGCCATTTGTCTGTCACAAGGCGAGCACAGGTACACCTCATACAATTTAGAATAACCACTTTTTAACATTTTTTTATCATTGTTAGACTCTCAAGCATAGAGTAACATGACAAAGTGCTTTAAAATAAAATTAAATCAGTGCATAAAAGCAATACCTGACCCTGGTTGCAGCTGTGCAGCGTCACGCTCAAGTCCTCAACACGTCTAGCAGGAAGAACTGGATGAACGGATAAAGTGCTGCTGAAAGAATCTCCACTTGCATGCAGGGACACTTTGTTTGTATAAGACACAGTGTGATGCCTGTGAAGTAAATCCCTCCACGGTTCTGTGATTCGGTGGGAAGGAGCAGCAGAAGTGCCGCGCTCAGCTCTGAGACACACGATGCTTCATGTGGGTGCACAGATGTGGGTAGACATTAAGACTAATGGGGCAGATTTAACTCGGTGTACCGACATCTCCCATTCACACGGGCAGCATGACACAGTACGTTCTGAATAGCTCAGGAAAGTATGTAAATTTTAGTTGCCCTGATTTGCAAAGGTGAGCGATAAAATCTATGTGATAGAAAAGTGCAGCGCAGCAGGGGAAATGGGGGGAGGAGCGTCTTTTTAGATTGAATCAAACTTCCATTCGTCACACGCTGCGTGAAAAGTGTGAATCATGGCGTGTGCTATCTATAGCTTTGTTGTGGATGTTTTTGTTGTCGTTAGGGAAGTTGTGTTTATTACATGTTAGACGAAGGCCGACTAATATTTGTTCACATGAATGTTTGCTTGGAATTTCCCACAAGTGTGACTGTGATCTGTATCTGTGTCAACCTTTACTCCCTCGCAAATCCGAGCCCACTTCATTAAGCAGCTGCAAAACATCACGCCCCAATGCGACACTCAGCGATTCCCCCCAACACAAGATTCCTGACTTTGATTGCTAACAGATTGATGTTTGAACACCGTCACATCCAATATAGTTCAAGAGAATTCTGCTCTTCTCTCCAAGCCCTCTCTGGTTTTATTAACTAACTCAAAAACCCACCAGCAGACTTGAATCCGAGTGATGTTACTGATGTAAGCAGTTTCTATTCTGGTCTGGGAACCACCGCTTGGTCCCTCATCACAGAAAAGGGAAATGAAACACATGGCATGGCTGACATCATCTCTGGCCCGGTGGACTTTGCGCTCCAGCTGGCAGCAGCGGTGGTTGTGGTCGGTGCATGTGTGTGTGTGTGTGTGTGTGTGTGTGTGTGTGTGTGTGTGTGCGTTCATAGAAAGATGTACGCTTGAGGTCTAAGTGAGTCATTTCCACAGTTTAGCCTGTCGGACCGAGTCAGAATCATCTAGTGCTGAGTCGCTTGGATTTTTTTCCACCCACTCCACACCTCCCATCTCTCTTTGAAATTCACATTCAAAGTTTTTTGAGACTCCCACACTGTCGACCAACTTTCAGAACGATTAATTAATTTGTGATGCTTCGGAGCGAGGTGTAGATTTTGTGTTCATGATCGCGTTGAAACTCAAATCATGATGCTGGACGGTGGTGGTGATGAGTGCTTATTATAAAAGTTTGTCTGCGTTGTACAGTCTAGCTACAAACAGACCAATGTTAAAACTAAACTATCTCTCTGAGGGTAAATTCACAATACGACAGAAAAATGATCCGTGTTTGAGGTTTGAAAAATGATTCAACAGGCTGATGACCTGAATTAATACAAGGTCAGTGTGTTTATGGGGAATTTCAAATAGGAAAAGGTGTGGACTGTGAAATCCCTGATGTACGCTATAATTTGGGATAAACCCTTCCATGGAAGTGGATGCAGATCGTTCTGATACTGTGAAACCACCCCAGTGAATACCAGAGCTTGCAGATAGCAACTTGCCTGTGAGTGTTTGTCTCTGTGTGCTCGTCTCTTAGATCACTGGTTGTGTATTTGGACATTATACACATACTGTCGTTTGCAAAGGTACCGTGTACCAAAGAAGTGAATGCATGCAGTTGCTTAAATGTGAAATAATTAAATTTTTGCAACCTTATATTAATTGCATTCTGTATAAATTGAACAGAGTACTGTTGCCTTGCAGCAAGAAGGTTGCCGGTGGCAGCACCGGGATCTTCCTGCGTGGAGTCTCCATGTTCTCCCCGTGCAGCGTGGGTTCTCTCCGGGTTCTCCAGCTTCCTCCCACAGTCCAAAAACATGTTGAGGTTAATTGGTGATTGTAAATTGTCCGTAGGTGTGAATGTGAGTGTGCTTGGTTGTCTGTCTCTAAGTGTAGCCCTGTGATAGACTGGTGACCTGTCCAGGGTGTCCCCTGCCTTCGCCCTAAGTCGGCTGGGATAGACTCCAGCCCCCCATGACCCTAGTGAGGATTAAGCGGTGTATAGATAATGGATGGATGGATAAATTGAACAGTAAGATATTTGCATTTACTGTGTTAAACCTACAGGCCCCTCAGTGGGAACTCCATGCAACAAAAGACAGCACAACTTTCTTTACTGACTTTCAGATCTTTTATTTTTCATTTCCTACTATGTCCATCTTTTTTATTTAAGGACTGCCTCAACCCTTCTCGGCATGGAGGATACCAGTTTTGTCATTCTTCAGAGACAGTTTTTTTTGTTTTTAACTGCTTGTTGCTGGAGGGTTTGTGTTGCTCTGACTTCCTCTTTAAAAAAATACCCCCAAAGGTGCTCTAAAGTTTTCACTTTATTTCCTTACTTAGAAACTAATTTTTCTTTGTCTGATCTCACTAAAGAATGTGCTCCCAATTTCCATCAGTCTTCTTCTCAGGCTCTTTGGCAAAGTTCAGTCTTGCAGTTTTGTGCCAAAGAGTGAGAAAAGTTTTTTTTTCTCTTGGACTCGACCCACAGAGATGTTGTGCAATGTCCTTCACACTGTCTGAGCTGTCACAGAAGCTCTGATTTCATTGATAGCAGCTGTGCCAAGTCTGAAGGATTGCCCGTCTGTTTTCCAGAGCTCGATTGTGCAAAGCAGTCTGTGGTGTCATGTTAGGAGGACGAACACTGCGGCTCTGATTAGTGGTTCGTTCCATGCCTCCTGATTACTGCTGCTGCTGCCGCCGTAGTTCCTCGCTGATCCTTCTGTGTCCTTTTTCCAACTCTCACAATCAGATTTCTCAGTTACGATTCGTTCTATTTCACGTGAAGCCATGATGCAGACGTGGAGACAGACACAGTCAAAAGTTAAGAAGGTTCTTCGCAGGTCATTTTAGACCATGTTAGTGCAGCTCGGGTGATTGAAAATGACAAGCGTGCTTAATTTTGGTTTCGGTGATCACAGTTTTCTGACTTGTGTGTCAGTGATCATGCTGTTGTTGCATTGACTTTCTACTTTGGGGCCTGTATTTTCATTAAAGTCTTTGTAAAGTATCTGTTTAGGATTGTTCATGAGAGGAAATTCTCTACTTGTTAAAATAATGTAGTTATTGAGAGGTGATAGAAGTTTGAATCATTTGACATTTAGGTGTCCTCACTTCTGCTGCATACCAGTTACTGTTAGGACTTTCTGTTTCAAGCACATACAATAGTTTTCTCCCTAGTTTAGCGTATTTGTATGCTAACATGCCAATTAATAAAAACAAAATACAGGGGAGTGTTCGTTAACAGCTGTTTGGTCATGAACAAACTGAACTTTCGACCTGATGATGAAGAACTCATGGTGTCGAAAATGTTACTGCAATTTATGCTGATGTTGAGCATCAGTATCTGTACGGACTGTCACTGCAATCCTTGCAATAGTTGTTGAGACATTTCAGTTTGGTATGAAGTGATGGACCCACGTGCTGACCAAGAGCTGTGCCACAAGCTTGGCTGAAAAAATGTACGAGTGTTTCTGTTATATAACGCGAGACCCGCTCACTTTCATTTTGTGGGAATGTGTGGCTCGTGGGTCGTTGTCCAGACAGGCCTGGTTCAGGTCAGAAAATGTTTTGTAACCTGGAACATCAGGTCAAGAGCGCCCCGCTGACAGGAATCCCTCCCCGTTTAAATTCCTGGAAGTGGAGATAACGCTGCACTGCTTTTGTGTTTGTTATCATGTTTTTTTATGAGTCTGTCTGTTCTTGCTTATTAAAAGGTTTTTAATTATAAATACTAATCAAATTTAAAGAGTGCTGTGAAAGTTTTAGTTAAAGTGTGGACAGCATACGGGTCAGACGGCGCCATATGTTCTGCTTCTTTTGCAGTTGTCTGATCAGACAAATGGTGAAGTTGCCCTGGATATGCATCTAGAAAAACAGTCCCATCGCGCTCCCTCGGTCCCTCTTTTCTCTGTTTACAGTTTGCATATCTGTAAAATCTTCCAGGTCGTCTTACTGAGCGGTCATCTGGACAGTTGGGATGTGGGCCAGGGCGCCATGGATGACGGAGGTGGAGCCATGATTTCCTGGGAGGCCCTGTCACTCATCAAAGACCTGGGTAATGCAGAGACGGATGAATAGAGAGCAGAGGATGAACGGATGAACTTTAATGTGTACACAATGTAGAAATGCAAGATTACACAGGCTTATAAACAAAGTCTTGTAAATGATTTATTTTGTTATTTAGCTTTTTGTAGCCATTTTGTCCTAAAGTGCTAAAGTTTACTGGGAAAAGTACAAACAGAGAAAGTTGCTCAACTAAAAAACAAATAAGCATCACATTGCATTAAAAAAAGAATTAGTAGTAAAGGTCAATATATGATCCTAACAAATAAAGTACTCAAAACGTTTCACACTAGTTCAATAGAGCAGTTCCAGTTGTTTAGCTGACGTATACACAAGGATGACACAACACTTTTATTTTTTTAAATTTCTTAATTTTATTTCCAGTGTTATTCAGTAACATGGTTGAACAAGATGGATCTAGTTAAACTAATCTGTTATTCTATTAAATAAAAAAGGAAAACCAAAGCACAGAAAGGAAAACACTGAATATGAGCAGAAACACACTGTTTGCAGATGTTTCCATAGAGGTCAGGAGGCTCGATGAATATGATAATAAATGACAATCACTTGTTATTTATGTATTTCATCAACGTATGAGTGGTGTTTTACAGTCAGAGCTGCTCAGTATGAAGCTAGTTTTATATATGCAGCCATCTGCTGGTGTGAATCTATCTTTGGTTGAGCCAAATTTATATTTCCAACTAGATGTATTGTTGTTGTTATTTATTTTTTTTACTCACAAACCACAGTCTTTAACCATTTGTTCTATTTTATGAGCTCACCATGTGCTTTTTTTAATGAAGCGTCGTCAGAGCCTGAGAGCCTTTTAATGAAGACCACTGAAGCTGTTGTCGGGACTGATGGTGTAACAACACCTTAAAAATACACTTAGTGCTGCTTTTTGTTGAGTTGTTGCTCATGTGTAGCCTGAAGAGTGAGAGCAGGAAATCATTTACTTAGCAAAACAGCTGGATTATCGCAAGATCAACGCAAATATAAGCAGGAGCAGAGTGTTCAGTTCCAAACTTGGGGACAAATTAAGTACAAGAACAGATATAAAATAGATTATTCTTGTTGACTATAAAACTTTATATAAAAAGGCCTATGACAGGGACAGTCCTCATCCAACCAAGAGGTCCATTGAAGAGCCTTATTATCAGAGATACAGCTGAGTTTAGTGTGTGTTAGAAGTTTTAAAGAAAAGAAAGCAGCAATGCCATTGTTCTGTTTATTCATTCATTTGTATTTGCATTGCTGTTCATTTGTGTCTGTTTCTAGGTTTACGTCCAAGAAGGACTTTGCGCGCCGTGCTGTGGACGGCTGAAGAGCAGGGCGGAGTTGGAGCTCAGCAGTACTACGATCAGCACAAGGTTCTGTCTACTGTTACTGTGGCACTTAATGGAAAACACTCAGAAACAGCCATAAAGCAAATATTGTTCCTGCTAATAAGAAGCAGGAAGGGTCGGACCATTGTGAAAGTAAAGGAGAGTGTAGGAGTGCAGAAATGTGCTTTCAGCAAATTGGAGAGGCCTTGGCTTGCTCCCAGGTTTTTTCTCTGTGCAAAGGATCTAAACAACAATCTACAGTCTCTTAGTTTCCTACTTTAGAGCTTTGGCTGCCGACCAGGCCTTGAGCTATAATCGACTACAATTCTGAAAACCAGAGGTACAGGACTAGCGTACCATCGCTCGCCAGTGTTACATTTGGTGAATATATTTAGAATTTAAATTGCTTAGTTTTTGTTTTAATTAGTTAAAGGTGGAGGCTGCAATTCTGGAGAGGGGTTGTTGATATATTGCCAGTTTATGAAATGAAATGAATGAATGAAATGAAAATGCTTTATTTATCCCAGAAGGGAAATTCAATATTGTAAAAGCTCACTTTTTAAAAAAATCAATATAACATATATTCTATACAACAACAACAACAATCATTCAGTCAGTCAGATTTGTTTTTTAAGGTGATGGCTGTTGGCAGGAAGGAACTCCTGTATCTCTCCGTTCTACAGTGCAGCCTCCCACTAAACACACTCTGTTGGTTCTTCACTGTGTTGTGGAGAGGGTGAGAAGAATCCTCCATCATCTTCATCATCTTGTGCAGCATTCTTTTTTGAACAATCAGCTCCAGTGGTTCCAGAGTTATCCCCAGCACAGAACCAGCTTTCCTGATCAGCTTGTTTAGCTTCTTTAAGTCTCTGGTTCTGATGCTGCTGCCCCAGCAGATGGCTGCAAAGCTGATTTCCACAACAGACTTATAGAAGATCTGCAACATCTTGGTGCAGACACTGAATGATCTCAGCTTCCTTAAGAAGCAGAGTCTGCTCTGACCTTTCTTGTAGATGTAGTCAGTGTTGCATTTCCAGTCTAGTCTGTTGTCCTGCTGAACTCCAAGATATTTGTAATTCTCTATTATATTTATATATCAAATTCTCTATATTATCTATTATATTATAAGAATTATTTAGATAGTGACAGGTTTCTCATCACTTCACTGCCCTCTTCCCCCTGCATGACGACGCACAGGGCATGCTGTGGAGCCATTTTGTTTCTAACTTACAGAGCCAGACCTGTGCACAAACACTGAATTTAAGCAGTTAGTGTCAGATTTGACTGATGATTCCATACATGCAGTTTTTATTACCCGGTGACCATCGAAACTGCAGTACGGCTCTCTCCCAAACCTTTCAGTAGGCCTTCTAGTCATCCATTTTTCTCTGCTCATTCATGATGGATGGCAGTGGCAGCAGGATAAGCTCGGTATTCCACATATCTCTCTCCCCAGCAATGTTTTCCGAGTCCTCTTGAGGTGTTTCCAGGTCAGACGAGATATGTAAACAGTGAGCTCTGGGTCTTGACAGGGGTCTCCTCCCTGTTGGCCAAAGTAAAGCACTCAGGAAGCAGCCTAACGAGATGCATGAATCACCTCTACTGACTCCTTTTCATACAAAGGAGCAGTGACTCTACTGTACACTTGTATCTGCATTCTGATTCTGCTGGTCCCGACCCAGAGCTCATGACCGTCGGTGAAGTTTGGGAGGTAGATGACTAATAAATAAACAACGTAGACTCTTGGCTCAGCTTCCTCTTTACCACAATAGTCTGGTACAATGGCTGCATTACTGCAAACACTGCACCGATCTGTTGGGCACAAGACTCTCCCCGGTCCACGCTGAACGTCATGATCTGATGAAGCCAACAGAACCACATTATTTGCAAAAAGGCAGAGCCTCCACCCCTCTGCTGTGCCTTGAGTTCCTGCTGGAGTGTCACACTGCTGGGAATGTTAGAAAGAAACCTCTGACTGATTGTCAACCCTCAGATTCAGGAGGAGCACTGAGGATTGTGTTCTGGCCGTGGAACAGTGCACCATGTTTTTCCCCTTTTTTGAGTTATGAGGGGGTCATTGGGAGTTTGACCATCCAGTCCACGGGTGTTTTGTGGAGCTTCTGCAGGAGTTACAGACTGTTGCTGTGACCCATCCAGTCCTTGTTCAATCAAAATGAGAGCTGCCTTTGTATTTTCTGTACTAATTAAAGCTTCAGACGGGTGTAAGGCCTCTCCTTGTGTCTTATCCTGTTTGTGATATTCATGGACAGGATCTTATGGACAGCTAGCGGATTGAATAAGCAACTCCTAGCTGGCATGCTCTCTTTGAAAGTGGGTAAAATGAAAATAAAAACATTTCCATGGACTCAAAGTGCATCCATGTCGTCACTTCTCTTTCCTGATGTTTCACCTTTTCTATCTGTTCTCTCCCCACACAGGTGAACATGTCCAACTTCGACCTCGTCATGGAGTCTGACTTGGGGACATTCACCCCAGTCGGTCTGCAGTTTACTGGCAGTGACGCAGCCAGAAAGGTGGGATTAAAAACGCAACTATAAACACAAGTTAAAGTGGAATTAGAGGTATTTATACAAGCGTCCAAAAACAGCAGGGCAGTTTGAAACAGTATCCTGTCCTGTAAATGGGCTGTTTTTCTTTTTAAAGTTCAGACCGTTGCTTCCAAAAATAAGAAACGCTTACCTCGGTCCAATGTTGAACTTCTCACTCATCCTCACTCTTTCACATTTACACCACAGAGGGGAAGTAGTCTCTGCCACCAGGACCACAACAGTACATAGAGAAAACCCCAATTTAACCACAGAACTAGTTTCTTTCAGGTTAATGTGGCCCTGCAACATCTGTACATAGTCAGAGAATGTTTGCTATGAGCTTACAGTCTACCTCATGCACCCTAAAGCCTAGCAGTGGGTTTGACATTTATGGTTAAGTTAAAAAAAACTAAACAAAAGTACATCATTTATCAGAAACTGTAAATACAGAAATAACTGCTGGATTTTAAACTTTTGAACTAATTCTGTGCGTTGTGTGGTTCAGTCAGACCAGATCTAAGCTTCAAATCATCATCAAAATCACTTTTTCTACATGTCTTATTTAAGGTTTGGCCAAAATTAAAGCATTTAAAATAACCATATTCTGTAAAAACAAAAACAAAACAAAAAAAAAGTTAAAAATTTGCGCTCATTTGTGAAGAACTGAGCAACTCAACTGTGATCAACAGTCATGTGATGAAAAATCAGTCTGAAGTGAAGGTTTCCTCAGACCAGATAGGAGACCAGCATGGAAACAAATCAAAAATGTGAGCAGTAAAAAAAATATATATATAACATTTAGACCTACATTAAAAAAAATTTTTGAAATAAATACAAAAAAAATCCAACATTTGCTTTAGTTTTTATGATTTATGGTAAAGTTTTTTATATAGTGCTCAGAAGATATTGATCTTTTTGTACTTCTAGTCATGGTTGTGCTGTTTCCGCTCCATTTCCATTCATCCTATTTGTAATATTGTTTATTTTTTTAAATGTGTTGTACCACATAGAGGACATTTTGTAGTTCTCTCTCCTTCTCGTCATGGTTGTGTTGTTTCCATGGAGATGCAGGACTTTATATTAAAGTTAAAAAAAAAAAGAGCCCACAGTGAGTAAAAATGTGACAGAAGCAAAGAAACTGCTTTGAATTCAGCGGGTTAAATATTTGATCGTGTACCTCAGATTTACTAAACTGTAACATAATTAACGCTGACACACGTTTGATATTCACAGACACCATGACAAACACTGTGTCTGTTTTAACAGGTGATGGAAGAAGTGGTGAAACTTCTGGCTCCCATTAACACGACCAAACTGGAGGCCCACGGTGAAGGAACAGACATCTCACCGTGGATGCAGGCCGGAGTACCAGGTCGGTTGAATCATTATTTCTGTCCGCAGCTAATGTTTATAGTAACGGGCCGCTGTGAAAAGTCATATTAGAACATAATACGTACCACAGCTGTGTTAATACGGCTTTAAGTGTCTGGGAAATAAGAAATAAAAAAGGAAATAAGAAGTTACTCATCCTAATTTTTGTGGCTCTGGTTAGCGTGACCTCTTTTTCTGAAAGTGCTGCGTTTTAAGAATCACATCCTCACTGATGAGCTACGAACAGACGACAGTACAGTTCAGAGAAGTGGGGACACGTTCATTACTTTAAGGGAAATTTCTTAGAAATCTGAAATGAAACTTCAGGATGCTGACTTTACGTAACCAATCTTACATTTTTTGGCACAAGATGTAACGGGTCTAGAAATGAAAAAGCTAATGTTAGAATAAAGAATTAAAACAGAATTAACTAAATTTAAATCAACTAAGTCAATATTTAAAAAAAAAAGTATCAAATTTGTTAAAAAAATGAACGAGTGCATGATTTTTTTTCTTCCTTTAACAATAAAACAAGCAGCTGACAGTGTATTCTCACAGTTTTCACACAGATCTTTCCCACTATAACCTCCTTGAAGACTCTAGTTTTGTATTAAGGCGAGAAACTGTCGTACATCTCAACAATATCGTTAAATTTCTAATAAACTTTTGCTTTTCTTCTGTATTGCTTTTTGTGAAACAGTGTTTCTGTCTTTGTGGTCGTAACAGAGGTTCAGGGCTCCAGACATATTTGGCCTCTGGCTATTTTTTCAGGAAGTGAGATTGTATTGTATTCACAAAAGCACGGTGTTTTACGCTTTAGATAAGGAACTGAAAAAAGAAATGAAAACATACAGCGACAGTCTTCATTATCCAACATTTAGCCGTTCCAGTGGAGCTGCCGAGGGTTTGGTGCGCCGATCAAAAGGCATCTGAAGGCAGTAAAAGTTTCTCTCGCAGTTTGTCTGTTGTGGTGTTCAGGGTTGTTTTTATATCCTCGCTCTTCACTCTGTGAAGGCTTTTATCCTGTTCATTTACTTAAGAGTGTCTGTGGTGTAGTGTGAGTTAGAGGGAGCCAAGAAAAACTATTACATAAGCTTTAATTAGTAGCAACTAGCGCCAGGTCAGTTGGACAGCGGCAACTGTTAAGCTCTGTTAAGTTGTTCAGACGTCTTGCCTAATGGCGCTTTTATACCAGAATACCCAATCCCAGTTGTTCCATTTACTGATCTGTCATCCACTGACTCATCTGCACAAGGTTTTCCATCACGGGGGTAAAGAAAACATTGCTTTACTTGTCAAAACAATGACGGTCATGTCGAATCTTCTGGTTCATGATTCACTGCAGACGAGCTGCATGCTGAAGGGCTTTCCTCCTCGTCTGTGGGCCTGAATTGGGTTTTCTTGCTTGTATATACAGAAAATCTTACATCAGCAGGTAATCTATCATTCAGTACTGACTTAAAGCGATATTTATTTCTGGAACAAAGTTAAGGAGTTCCCCTCAATTCAGGATTAAAGGTTTTCACTACTTTTTGGAATATGCATCTGATAGAAAAATGAACTAAAAATGAAAACTAGATGCAGGATAATATAAAAAGAAGTCAAAATAAATGAAAAAACTAACTAAAATATAGACACGAGCAACTCAGTTCCTCTCGTGGGCCTCATGGGAACAAATTACTGTTACCTGTAAGAGTGACGTAATGAAGAAGTGAGCTTAATTCAATCAAAGCAGCTGCACAGAAAGAAGAATAGGAAAAGATCTGTGACTTACAAACTGGTGAGAAATAGTTTTGTCTTTACAATGACCAGAACACATTTCAAGTTGAGCCAAAATGTTTTGTGTTTTCCATCAATGCAGTCGGAGGATTTTCAAACACATGATGTTTTAGCTCTTTAAGTGACGGCTCAGTAACATCTGCTCGGTGCGTTTCAGTTGAATACAGCGCCTCGTTTCTTTGCATATGACCTTTGAAATCACTTTTTAACTCAAGATTATTTGGTGTAGCTGAAATGTCTGTTATTTCAGTGACTGGTTTATATTGCTGGTGGTTGGGTTTCTTAGAAATCTGGATTTAAACTGCAAGATAATTAGCAAAGGTATGGAGATTATAAGTGAATAACGATGCACAAACAAGGTCAACTCAGTCTAAAGATTGTTTTATAAAACAGGACACCGAGATTCCTGACACAGCACAGGTCAGTGAACAATTACTAAATAAGAAAACAAAAGTCTGTAATCAGTGTACCAGGGCTTGGTTTTATTACAACCTGCATGTGGTTTTAGTTTTTTCCATAAAAATTGTACAGTTGCTTAGTGATGCAACACAGAAAACAGGATCCAGCTTTACAAAGGCTGCTGGCAGCTCACCAGCCAACAGAGGAATGAGGTTTCATGCAAACCTGCTCTGTTGTCAACATTCTTACCTTTTCCTATAAAAAATGCCATACTGCAAATAAACTAGCTCGTTCAGCAGCAACGGCATGAAATCATAGCAAGTCAGGTTTGTGGTTTTAGCAGTAGTGGAACTGCAGTACGCTCAGATAGACGGTGTCATATAAACCGTAGAGAGGGAATGAAAACAACAACAACAACAACAAACATGTGGACCTTCAGCCAGGCAGACCAGCAGCACAGCCCCTCTAGAACTAGAAACACACTGGATTACATTGTTGTGTTGTTAAATATTTTCAAAGGTTTAGTGCCTCCCTCAAAGGCAGCGTTTTGTTTTTTTCTCTGAACCTTTTCTTTTTCGATGTTCTGGGATGTGAAGACGTGTGTGTGTAACTGTCAGCTGGAGTAAAAGGAAACCATGAAAAATGCAGTCATGAACATTCAGATAAGTAACAGTTCAAGCGGATACAAAAAGTACGACATGATGTAAATAATTTGGTGCACATTTCCCTTGTAGAGGGTTCTTGCCAGTTGTGTGTAGTGTTCTTATTTGTCCTCATGTCCACGAAGCGATTTCTGAAAACATTCAAGAAAGACAACCCACGGCAGTCCTCTGCGTCACGTTGAATCCTCCGGTTCACCAACCACTTTAGACGAGCTGCATTCTGAAGGGCCTTCCTCCTCCTCTGTAAGGCTCAGCCGAGGTCTCTTGGGTGGTGTCTTTTTGAGAGTTGGTTGTAGGAACAGTGCGGGGCTGTCCAACGGGAGGGTGAGGGTGCAAACCCCACAGTCTCTGCTGGGCACTTTCACCTGGGTAGCTTCAAGCACATAAAAAAAAAAAAAAGTAATCCTGATAAGTTGTGTCTGATTTTGCAATATGAATAAGCGCACTACATGAAAGCAGTTTGTAGGACTACAAACCTGTACTTCGGAGGGACTTCTGCACTTTGTGGGATTGTGGAGCGGTCATGGACATCTGCGTGCCGACGGACGCTGTTTCTGGGGGATCAGTCTGGGAGGCTACGTGTCGGACAGCAGGCAGCACGTGATAAATGCTTCCACCGCTGCCCTAAACCGAGACACAACAACAACAACACTTTATGCTCCCATCATCAAAAATATCATTGAAATCAGCATTTTAGGTTAGAAACTGTTCCTAAAATGTGGGCAGAATCGAATCTCAAATTGTGGCTTTTTTTTGGTTCTCATATGTGCAGGCTTCAGTTTGTGTGTTGATGTTTTGACACTGGGACTTCCCCACATTCTTAAAACTGCAGAGTGTTGTTTATTTAAATGGATGGAAATAGAAAAATTAAATAACTAATAACCTTTTTATTTGTCACAATAAATAAACAGCTATATAAAGATAAGGGCTGCAACTTTTTAGGTCAGCTTGGAGTTACATTTGTGGATCAGCTCACATTCATTTAATAAAACATTTCTCAGCTGTATTATTTTCAAAGCCTGTGATGCTCAAACAGCTGTTTTAATTGCCAATGTTCGGCATATTTTCTGACACTTATGCTTCAGTTTTAAGGGATTTACTGTATAAGCAACACACCCTAACAGGAATGTATTTCCTTTTTCTAATATTTCCAAGCATTATGTTGAATGAAATGTACTGAGCATTAAAATATTGTAGTTAAAGGTGGAGTCTGCCCAAAAAAAAGCAGAAGCTGGGCGCCAAATGCTAACGGGGTGATATGAACTGTGTCAACAGCATCTCTGTCACTGCAGAGTAATTTTAGGATGTGGACAATGTTCTTTGTTCTTTCATGCAGCTTCTGATTTGACACTTGGTTCTCGCAAAGTTTGGATTGATCCAGTCTCAATGCTTAAAACGTGACTTTAAATTAACTGTCAATGTGCCTCAGAATCTATATTATGTTTCTGTCACAGAGGAGGCTGCATGTTGAGGACCACATTTCTGTCACCCGAGCTTTTTCCTTGGCACCTTGAGAATCCAGTGACAGCAAAAGTGCAACCACATCAGTATTTAAGCCAATTAATACTTTCGGTCTAACAGATTGTAATTTAAGAGGTTTATTCCACCCAAATGCTCCCTTCTGTCTTGTAATGTAACTTGGCTGCTGATAGTTTTATCAGGTAAAACAAAGATGGAATTTGCTGAGTTTCAACCAGATATTTCAAAGGTTAGAAAAATGCAAGACACCTTGTAAACGCGAAGGTTCTTCTGTAGTATTGGAATCACACAAATACGTTGGATCTGTCCACTTGGGGTGTTTGGCACATGGAGGGGCGGTTCAGATTTAATTTGGGGAGTTGTTGGAGCTGCAGTGATGGAAGTTGACGGAGCTGGACTGGTGGAAGCTGTTGAAGTTGGGACATTAGACATTTTTGGAGTTTGGATGGTGACGGTTAAAGCAGGGTGCTTCTCTTTGCACAAACACAGGTGTCTCATGAAGTCCCGTTTGCGTGACAGCATTGAGTGGCAGTAGAGGCAGTGGTAATGCCAACGTGGTCGGCAGACTAACCCACATCTGTGGATGGTGTACCCTAAACATAAGAACATAGAAACATAGTGTTATTATTTTATGATCATATTGTTTAAAGTTATAAGTGTGTTCCGACTACAAACAAATCAAAGAGGAACTTGTTTGTGGCTCATTGCTCAAATGGAATTGATCAAAACATTCAAGTCGCTTCTAAAACACAGACACATCGTAACTCTATTTAAATTTCCCAAGAGCATGTTTGCAAACTTTACCTTCATGGAGAACGGCACGGTTGAAGTGGTTCTCTAGATGGAGCCTGACCTTGCTCGGCCTCGTTGGGTGGAACAGCACCGAGCTACAGAACGGGCAGTGGAAGTCTGTGCAGCACGTGGTGCATCTTTTCAATTCAGGCAAGGAGTTCCCTTCTTGGATCGTTACGTGCATCTTGAAAAGGAGAAAGCCTGAATTAGTCAAATTGAACAGTTTGAAGTCTTTTCACAGACATACAGTAAGCCTAGCAAAACTACATGTTGCATCTTCTTCGCAATATTGTTGATGTTCTGTCTGTGCACCAATTTACAATCTATTCTGTTCTGTTTTTCCAGTTGAAATAACTTTTAAGGACCAATATAACTCATGCCATACAGGTATTTTGTAGGTTGCAAAGGAGATATTTTCTATAAATCATGTTAACTGCATTCGCCCTAAGTCAGCTGGGATAGACTCCAGCCCCCCCGCGACCCTAGTGAGGATTCAGCGGTGTATAGATAATGGATGGATGGATGTTAACTGCAGTGTAGGGGCCAATCTAGACATACCAAACATATACAGAATAACTGTTAGAAACACTCCTATAGTATTATGTCAAGCTTGATTTTTACTGTGAACTGCAAACAGAGTTGTGTTTGGTCACAATTATTTGTTTATTAGAAATATTAAAGGTTTCACAAAGACATACCTTTACTGTTACTACAGATGTAAAGTTTTCCTACTATGACTGTTTGCAGATGTACATAAACTGGGCCTTTACTATTTGCCATGGCACTTGAAATCAATTCTGACACCTGCAGCAAGATGGGATCGGTTCCTTAAGTTTGTTATGAATGAAACCCTGAAAGTGTGAATCTGTGTTTTTGAAACTGTCATCATAGCATTGACTCCTAATGTCACTCATATGTCTTCTAGCATATTAAAAACACCATATTGACATGCTAACAAGACAAAAAACTTGACTTTGACCAGAGGGGTTCTTTAATTATTAGGATCATCTAAACCTAATGTAACAGTGAGTATTGTTTACACTGAGGACAGTGGGCTAATCTAATGTGGCTAACAGCCACAGCTCATATTTACCACATTTTATAAGTTTAAATCATGTGCAGGCTACAATTAATTATCACTGTTATTCAGCAAACACCTATTTGGGAATGTTGAAGTCGTGCTATTAACAAATAAAAATGCTAACAGTTCATTTTGCAGCAAGCTAACAGGAAGCTAGCTAACGTTAGCTTACTTTGCAGAACAGTTTAGGACACTGCTATTATTTCTAACAAATAAAACTTTATCCACATTTAGTACTCACAGCCTTATTATCGTCCATATTAGGTCGTAGACATGCGGTGCTCGGGCGGTGATCCGGTTCGGTAGGTGGCAGTGTCACGAAAACCTCGGTGCCTGGAAGTGCGGTCCTGGAACTGGAGCCTCCTTTAACGCACACACACGCAAAGGACCAATTAAAGCGTCTGGTGTTTATGAAGCTGCTCCGGACTGGTTCTCGGGTTTACTCACCCGTGTCACCGCAGCAGGGCTCCGGAGAAGCTGCTTCTTGAATCCCGTCTCCACCTTGCATGGTTGGAAAAGCAGTCTCGCGTAAAGTGGAGGTTTCAGACGGGAGCAGACGGGATGTCCATCCGCCTCAGAGCGCGCAGGCAGCGGCTTGATGTACGGTAGAAGCTCTCCCTGCTGGTGCATCTCAGACCCATGTTTGAGCGTCACTTCAAGCTAAAAAACAAAACAAACTTATTCCTTCTGTGGCCCAATCAGCTCATTCATCAGTTACTGTTGCTGTGCTGCGCCCTACAGGTGTGGAGGGCAGAGTGCTGGACTGGCAGCACAAACAAACAAACAAACAAACAAATCAACTCAGCGTGCTGCTTTGGCATAAATATCAAGTAAACAATATTGTCAAAGCATCAAGGATGGTGTGATTTAAAAATGAGGAGATTAAAAAAAAAGATTCTTAATTACAATAAAAGTGGATAAGAGGACAAAAAAAAAGTAAATAAATGCAAATGAGTTTTGCATGTGTGTATGGCGTACGTATGTTAATAAGGATTTTTATTTATATAGCACTTTAAAAAAAAGAAAAGGGTTTGCAAAGTGCTTTGACAGGCAAAAGTTAAAATCACAGCAATACTCAGTGCTAAAGTCAAGTCCTCAGTATTAGTGTATGACATGAAGCCAAAGTGCTTTGAAGTAGAGAAATAATAATAGCATTTTAAAAAATCACATTAAAAATTGACCTGACTAACTTAGTTAATACGGCTAAAATACTACAACATTATATAAAATAGAAATTCACCTGGCTGATTAAATATTAAGGCTAGGACCCCACAATATTATATAGTTGAAGAAATCACCTGTCTAATTAAGATAATTAATTAAGGTTACACACATTTTTTTTAAACATGGAAAATGCATGTACAGCATACATAGGACATCTAATGATTTGTCACATTCAGTAATGTTTTAATCATGTGTCTCTCTGCTGTTGCTTCTCATCGTCGTCTCGTTCTGTGAAGTTTGGGATTCAAATATCTTGAAGTATTTCTATCTTCTTAGCAGTACAGCTGTCACATTTTAGAGGAAGTGCTTGTCTGTCTCGCCTTTCGTGAAGTGACCACAGACTCTTCCTTCTGTCAGTAGCTACAGCTTCTTGTCTCGTTCTCTCTCTGTGGCCAGACTGTGGTCAGTATCTGTCTCGGCTTTCGATCTCTGACAGTAAAGAGATATTCTGCCAATTTAAATGTTGGTTGGGTAGCACAGTTGCCTCGCAGCAAGAAGGTTCCCGGTTCGTGTACCGGTGGGGGCATCAGCGTGAGTTCTCTCCGGGTTCTCCGGCTTCCTCCCACACAGTTGAAAAAGATATTGAGGTTAATTGGTGATTGTAAATTGTCCGTAGGTGTGAATGTGAGTGTGCTTGGTTGTCTGTCTCTAAGTGTAGCCCTGTGATAGACTGGTGACCTGTCCAGGTGAACCTGCCTTCACCCTGAGTCAGCTGGGATAGACTCCAGCCCCCCATGACCCTGGTGAGGATTTTATAGATAATGGATGGATTAAGGGCCAGATAGCACAGAAATTTGTTTGGAGTTTTGGTTTGATTGTCCAGTATTTCAGATCAGCATTTTTGTTAAAGTAATAATTTGATTTACTCTTAAAATTATAACTCAGGATATTTCTACAAGCTTTTCTTTGTGCTTTGAACCCTGTAACGTGGTCTTCATCAATCATGGAGATGGGTTTATTGGCGCGCTAACTCAGTAGCTATGATTTCATCTGTAGCACACGTGTTCACGTTGGCTTGTAGTTATACATGAAAAGTAATTCTTGGCATAAGAAATGCATTTCTGCCACTATTTATGATACTGTAATAGCTAGAGAGACAATCTAAAGCCAACATCTACTTGTTCGCTTTGTCCACATCTAATTTGTCCTTCACACTCACTTAGTCATGATCCCAAAGGAAACTGAAGTAAAACTATGGTGGTGGATTGGAAGAAGTGCTTCCTGACCCAAAAAGTGGATTAAAACTTTGTTTACAAACTAAAGTTCCCAAAACAGAAGTACTTTAAGATGATATATATGAAAACATTGTTTTAAAATAAGGATTGTTTTCTAGTACAGAACCAAAAGCAAAGCAAAGAAGATAATACGCAGATTGAAGTTGAAAAGTAGCTACAGTGACGTTAAAGTTTGGATTAAAACCAACATAACAGGGTTTCTTCCTTCATTCTCCACCAGTGTCCAAGTATTTTTGAGAATAGAATTTAATAGAAATGCTTTATTGTTCCCAATGGGTTAAATTCTGTTGTTCCAGTAGCGAGCAGAACCAGTATAGTGACCACCACCACAAATTCAAATAAATAAGCAGAAATATCCAGTAAGCAAAGTAAAAAAATGAGAAAAATATAGAGTAAAATACCCAATAAATGATGAGTAAAAAAGTACTGAAGGGATGAATGCACTAGAAAGTGTTGAATGCACAAATAAACTATAGTGAAAACATACAGTGATATGTAAATATAACCTGTTGTATGTTTAGATATATTAATACAACAGTTTGTATTTAATCATTAAACTCTCTGCGTGCATCTTTTCTGTCCGTCCTCCAGGTTCCAGCCTCCACGTGGCCGACAGTCGCTACTTTTGGTTCCACCACAGCGAAGGCGACACCATGGCGGTCCAGGACCCCCGAGACATGAACCTCTGCTCGGCACTGTGGGCCGTGGTTTCCTACGTGGTGGCCGACCTGCAGGACATGCTGCCCAGGTAGCAACAACGGCGGGATTATCGGATCAGTGAACGCCGGGTTGAATCCAGAAATACTTGAGATTGAATAGTTGATTTTTTAATGTCGGTTTCTGTTTACAATTTGAATGTAAATTGACTTTAGATCAACAAGAGAGAGGAAGAAAACTCTGTGATTGATTGAAATCTCTTAGATCTATAAAAATTACTTTGAATGTGAAGCAAGCTAATGTCCAGAACCAAAGAGAGGACACGTAAAAGTTTATCTGAAACCCAATGCAGCACAATAGATGCCTATAAGATCCTGCTACATGACAATCTGGATGATTTTTAGCAGAGAAAAACACATCGTGTTTAGATTCGGTGGAAAAATGCAGATTTTCAAGTTAAAAAAAATCAATTTTTAAGGAGTAGGATTGCGGATTTTCTCAGGTTCTGTATTTTTAGATGCATAATGTGCACCAGCATGGATAATATTAGAATGTTTTTAAGTGTAGGATTTAAAAAAAAAAAAAGTATTAGAAAGTCCTAAAGTGAACTCATAAATGAGTGTTTCTGTGTTAGTAGTGAGTTCATTAAGGAGAAAACAGAGTGTTGGGAAATTGCAGTGCTGTCTATAAGTTTTATCTCAAGACAAACTTTTAAAAGCCTGATTTTCATTGAACTGTTTTATTTTGGTTGATGTTTGAAGTGATTTATGTTCACACTGTGTTTAATTCCCTTTATTTTTCCTTCAGTCACTTTTGCATGATGTTTTGTAAGATCTGACCCCAAGTATCAGTGCACTATTAAACTATTAATCATTGTTTTATGCAGTGACGCCCATCTGCCGTAATTCTTTAAATTTTGCCGATCGCGTAGTTTCCGTGAAGAAAGAGGAAGATGAGACGAGGTGACGCCGAATGACATGTATACGTCCAGTTCGCCGAAAAGGAGAAGAGGAAAGAGGAATAAAGCAGCAGGAGGAAGCAAGATGGCGTGAAGACAAGATCAAAATTAAAAAGAAGAAGATCATACAGCGGAGGAGAGGAAGTAAAGAGAATGAATCACTTTGTGGGCGATGTGCCGACCATCACAGCAGCTACAACAAACACACGCACAGCTGGGATGTGTTAGCCCGTGAACTGATAAGTCAGCGCTCCCAGCGGGTGATGTCAAGGTTAGTCAGCCGGCCAGAGCAGATAAAGTCATTGTGTTGAAACAGAAATTTGCGTAGCTTTTTGCCAGCGTCTGCTGAGCTCCCACTTATGTGTCAGGAACACTGTGATTCACGCACAGACAGTTTTGTTAGTGAAGAAACACAGTCTGTGCATGTTTAAACACACACTGAGTCACACACACATGTGCCACTGTTGTGACTTACAGAAAACCACAAACACACATGAACATCAGAGAGACACATCTGTCACTCAGATAGTTTCATCTTTAGTGTCAAGCATCAAGTGTGATATTCTTCTGATGATCTGTGAATCTGTTGACGACATCAGGAACATCAGGTTGATGCTACAAAACTACAAGAGTCCGTACATTATTGTCAGGATGTCCCAACCTCTCGTCGATCCAAAATATTAATTAATCAATCAGTAATGACGGTGTGTGTGTGTGTGTGTGTGTGTGTGTTTTGTTGACGTTTCACAGTTTGTTTTTTGAAGGTGAGACTTTTCTGGGATGAACAGTGGTCCTGTTTTAAACTCATGTAGTTAATTTTTGCAAAAGAGAAGCAGAATTATTCCTTTTGTTGGGAAAAATATCACCTTCTGGTGGCACCCGGGAAGGACACTGGCAATTACCAATGTGTGAGAAACAAATGGGATCAAGTGGAGAAGACGAGTGTTTGAGTGTTGAGCGTCCATATTTCTCTGATGTTGGCTGCTCCTCATCGGCTCCCAGAACAGAACTTCAGATCCATTCATGACCGTGAACTCCTCTGCATGTCAAAGGCCTTATTGTTCCGTACTATCGAGCAGTTATCAGGCTCCTCTGTGGGGGAATCAGCTCCCAGTTTGGCTTCCAGAGGCCCTTTATGCTTTTAAGATTAGGCCCGAAACGTAACTTATTGATACGGTTTGTCGGTTACTGGTTTGTTTCTGGACACCTGACCCTGAACTATCTCTTAGATAAGCTGCTGTAGGTTGACACTAAGGAGTAACTTGTGATTATAAGCCATCGGTGCTCGTCGCTATTGTGTTTTGTTCTCCCTGCAGGCGCTTCATATCTGCAGTTACTGGTTTCCTCGTTAGTCTGTTTTCGCTCCTTCACCCAAACTGGTCGTAGCAGATGTCTGCCCATCCCGAGCCTGGTTCTGCTACAAGTTTTTCATGTTAAAAATGATTTGTTTGGTTGTCAGAAGGCTTGATCAAAGGGAAAAGTTTGGATTTGATAGATTTCTCTTGATAATATTATAAGACCTTCACCTTATATAAAGTGCTCTGACTTGTGCATGAATTTTGAAATAAAACTGAACTGAACTGAATCTCCTGTGTGAGATTTCAGATGATCTATAGAGCAGTCAGTGGAGTGACCCCAGGCTGCAAGGTGGCTCGGTGGTTAGCACCTAGCAGCTAGAAGGTCCCGGGTTCGTGTCCCGGTGAGGACACCCGGGATCTTCCTGCGTGGAGTCTCCATGTTCTCCCCGTGCAGCGTGGGTTCTCTCCGGGTTCTCCGGCTTCCTCCCACAGTCCAAAAACATGCTGAGGTTAATTGGTGATTGTAAATTGTCCGTAGGTGTGAATGTGAGTGTGCTTGGTTGTCTGTCTCTAAGTGTAGCCCTGTGATAGACTGGTTACCTGTCCAGGTGAACCTGCCTTCACCCTGAGTCAGCTGGGATAGACTCCAGCCCCCCATGACCCCAGTGAGGATTAAGGTGTAGAGATGATGGATGGATGGATGAAGTGACCTTTCTGCTACTATCTAGAAATTAAAAAAAATATATATAGAGAGAGTAAATATTACATTATTAACTACATATCACAATGTTTTAAATTTTTGAAATCCAATGCAACATTAATACTTTCTGAATTTGCTCTCATCCATTTTACCCAGACTCCTCTGGTTTGTCACGCTGTTTATCTTCTCTCTAGTTTTTTTTTGTTTTGTTGTATTAATTATAAACAAAACGCTTCCCTCCTCATTTTCTTATCCACATTTCTAACACACTTCTCGGATCTTCTTCTGTATAACATTGTGATTTACAGTTTACATTTTTTTGCCGTGACAGCTGAAGTGCCTCTTGTTTAAATCAGCTGAGGTCATCATCAGCTATCAAGCTGACGGGATTGTGATGTTTGAACCGTATTTAGCCAAAAACGCTGACGACATATGATTTACTCCCTTTAACCTCTGCTCAGCTTGACTTCAGCTATTAATCATGAACACAAATCACAAAACATGACTTCACACCACAAAATGGTAATTTAGCCTCACTTGTTCCATGTTATCACGTTCTGTTCTTGCTCACTACAAAACTACAGGCGAAAGCATCCAAGTAGAGCAGAAACTGTGCTCCTAGTGGCTTTTTTTTTTCACTCACAGGTTTAATATTTGATTATTTTCCGTATTAAGCTGTTTTTTTATTTTGTCCAAAACCCAAAAATCAGTTTAATGTCTGAAAGCTGATGGTGTGAAGCAACATTAAGCAGTCAATAAATGGAAACAATCACTTTTAGATGTAATTTTAATGCACAAGACAACAGCTGAATTATTCTTTAGCATGTGGAGCTCATGTAGTTTTATCAGCAGAGAGCACCACCTTGTGGACAATCTCCAGCACAGCACTCGGTAAATTCCTGTAATACATTTTCTTGCTGGACATAAATTGCGGTTGATAGAAAACAGAGAAAACCACTGATATCGGTAACATTATGACAAACAATTTTTTATTACATTTATTTCTTTACAGACAAAATAAAAACTGAAACAAAGCTCCAGTTTAACTTTGGTGACAAAAACCTTTTTAATTTGCTCATCCACAAGCTGACTAGTTAAACTTACATCTTCACTAGTTAGCTGGTTTTGACAGAGTGTTGAAAAAGTGTCTGTGGAAATAAGCACAACCACATACATCTCCAGATGACAGCAGACGTGTTCATGTGACCACAGGCCTTCTGGAGTTGAAGACTTTAATCCCGTTTTGCATCGAAGATCGAGCGTATTTGGTCAGAAGTGCTCCGGTTGTCTGTTTCTCTCCACACAAGTCTCTGGATGAGGAGCGTGACACATTATAATGAATCATCTTTATGTTACAAATCATGAGGCTAATTTGAAGTTGTGATAATTTCCCAGATGGGTAAACACTAACTGTATGTAGGGTGTGATGTCCTCCTCTGTCCATTTCTCTCGGAGTGTGAAGAGGTGGTTGAAGCGCTCCACCGTGTCCTCTGGAAGATCCTCCACCCGCAGCAGGCAGATGGTCTCTGGGTTGGAGGTGCGATCCACCAGGGCGACACTCTGAAAGATCCACAGTTGATTCAGCACTGGGAAGGTACGGCAAGATGCAAAGTGGCTCAACAGACAATAATTAGATAAAAACTAAAGAAGAGTCTGTGGAATTTATAGGGTTATTATTAGGGTGCAAAACAACTTTCTTTTTTTTTTTTAGATTAGATTAGATTAGATTTTTTTTAGATTTACTCAATTGATTGTTGGGTCAATAAAATGTTGGTCAGTGTTTCCAAAAGCCCAAGATGATATCCTCAAATGCCCTTAAAATATTAACACTTAAGAAACTGGAACCAGATCGTTTAGACCTTTGATTCTGAAAAGCCTACTCAGACAGATTATTCAAGTATTAAAATAGTAGCTGATTAATCTAATAGTAGATGGGGGCAGCTCCAGTTAGTGCATTACTAATCATTATCCTAAATAACTTCTGCTTCACGCTGAAGTGGATCTAAACAACTTCGGCTCTAACAGGATCACCTTCAGCTGGTCCAGTCTCGTGCTCATTCCCTCTGGGACGCTCTGCTGCCAGACCTCCTGAAACTCCCACAGGTTGAACTTGACGGCGTTCTGCAGCAGCATCAGTGCCAAACCCCGACACACTTTATCCGCATGCAGCGCATAAAACACCTCATCTGTACAGAGGAAGGAGGATGTGTGAGTACTGAGCAGTTCCAGACTCTGTGAGATTCTGCCGCTGATTTAAATCTTATGACCTGTCAGTTGAACGCTAAGATTGGTTTTCTGTACCGTTTTCGGTGAAGCGTCTCCCGTAGCAGTTCAGACAGTGCTCGATCATGTCTCTGTGAAGAAGAAAGAAAATAGTATCATTGGAAAAGATGCGCAGAAAGTCACTATAACCTATATATATATTTAGATTTTCTAGCTCTCTTAAGTGTCAAACATGAACTCACCTGGGCTCCAGTGGGGCCAACTCTTCCAGACTGGTTTTAAGGGGAACCTTGTGGAAAGACCAAGACTCAGAATCTACCAGCTGAGTGACGTGACCGAGCAGCTTCATCTCATAGTCAAAATCCAGGACTCGCCAGTAGCCTGCAAGTAGAAAGATACTGTCTCTAAACATCTAGAACTAAAATAGATACCTACTTCTATTAATATCCATTATCTATACTCCGCTTAATCCTCACTAGGGTCATGGGGGGCTGGAGTCTATCCCAGCTGACTCAGGGTGAAGGCAGGTTCACCTGGACAGGTAACCAGTCTATCACAGGGCTACACTTAGAGACAGACAACCAAGCACACTCACATTCACACCTACGGACAATTTACAATCACCAATTAACCTCAGCATGTTTCTGGACTGTGGGAGGAAGCCGGAGAACCCGGAGAGAACCCACGCTGCACGGGGAGAACATGCTTTTATTAATATCAGCAAGTGAAATGGACTTCAACCATACATGCACATGCTGATCCAGAAATGACAAAAATGTCTCTGTTTACCGTCTATCTGACAGGCGTGGATGGTTTCTAAGTGGGTCTTTATCTCCTCTTCACTGGCCTGAATCCTCTCCAGCAGGTCCTGCATTGTGTACTAGCAACAGAGCACAAAAACAGCTCCAGTAACACTGAAAATGAAGAACACTCAAAACACAGATTTACTGTCCTCTTAAAGTCCGTGACAGAAAATGTATGTACAACTATAGATACAGAGAATATAATCTTTCACCAGATGTGTTACATGACCCGGTCAGCTAGCGCTGCACTGGTATTTCAACTGACAGATCAATTATTTGGAATAATCAAAACTTTTAGCATGCAGACGTTTAGGTTAAAACAAATGATCTCGACTTTTGCCACCACGTTGTCTTTTCCATTTTCAATTAAAAAATCTAACCAACAGTCTAACTAGTTGCTCATTAATATCAACACCTGAGATTACACAGTGTAATAATTATGTTCCATATTGTGCTTTGTACTTACCCTGTTCTCTGTGTTCTCCTCCTGCCCTCCTAATGCAGGCCCTTCATAAGGATTCTCCATTAAAAGCTTCTTCAGCTTCTTCAGTTTAGGCCTCTGTTTCCTCAGCTCCCAGTAGCTGTTACAAAATCCCCAAATCTACAAAAACAAGAAATAAAAAAAACTTTATTTATGTAGCACTTCTAAAAACCAAGGCTTACAAGGTGCTTTGAAGGGCAGAGTAAAACAAGGCTACCTAGAGGGAAAAAAACACGAGTAAGGCCAAATAAAGCAACGTTACGGTGAATTTAAAAGAAAGTAAAACAAGACATTTGATGCAAAAATACAAAACGCAATATGTGAATATGAATAAATACAAATAAAACACTAAATGCCATAAAACCTTAAAAATAAGTAGACATATATTATCACATTAAAGCAAATCTATAAACATTTAAAGAACTTTTTAAGAAGTGGTTTGAAAGAAGTCACTGACGCTTTCTTCAGGAAAGTTGTTTCAGTGCCGAGCGGCTCTAATGGCAAAAGCACTTTTAGATTCAAGGATCGACTCCGGCCAGACCTTGAAATGCTTTTAAAAACGGCTCATTAAAATCTTAAAATATATTCTTAAAAAAAAAAAACAGGGAGCCAATACAGAGGAGTCAGGATTGGGGTGATGTCGTCGGCTAAAACTGGTGAGAAGTCGAGCTTTTGTTTAACTAGTTGGAGGCAGGAGAGAGATGTTTGGCTGTAAAGGATGGCCTTACAATAGTCGAGCCTGGAGAGAAGAAGTGCATCAGTAGCTTTCTGCAGCATAGAGCGCAACATTCTGGAGATGGTTCTGAACTGAAAGAAGCAGTCCTGGAAACTTTTTTTGATCTGTTGTTCAAAGAATCAAATAGCATCCTCAGATTTCTGGCAATAGCCGTCACATTAGCAACAAGGGAACAAGGCTGCTGTCAGTGAGACTGATGCCGTTTGGACGACTGGACATTACGATTGAGTTCATAGGTTGAGTTATTGAGGTGAAGACAATTTTGTACCGTCCAACAGTCGACAGCACTGAGACAATCTACAACAGCAGCCAGGTTTCTCAGGTCTCAGGAGAAGGTATAACTGGGTGTCGCCTACTTAGTAATGAAAAGAAGTTGTGATGTTTTATAATTTGGCCAAGTGGAAGCATATAAATAGAAAAGTTGACTGGGCCTTTTAATTCTGTGGGTAACCAGCTCATCAGTCGAAGGAAAGCATCTGTGTGTTATGTCCATACCTGAGTGTGCACCACATGAGAGCTGTCCTGGCTGTTGGTCAGTTGGTCCGGTGTTCTGCATCCAGGCACAAACAGCAGCAGGTTGGATGTGTCGGCTATTTTCAGATCATACGTCTTGTCGCCGGTACAAAGCACTGCACGCTCATCCTTATCCCCCCGAATGACTAGACTGGTAGCAGGGGGGGAAAAAAGAAAAACTATTGTTAGTTAAAAGTTATTTACATATAAAGATCCATCCAACTGCTTCAGGATGTGAGAACAACAACACAACACTGCAGATCAGTTTTAATTACCTTCAGCCTTGTTCATTATTTGTGGTAGAAACGAGAGAAAGAAAAAGACTTCGGTTTACCGACTTGGTGCTCTGACCAGGTTTTAGCAGCAATGCTGAAATGACGCCTTTATTAACTGATTAGTTAGTCTGTACTAAATAAATTGACAACAACTTTAAAAGGTTATTTAAGCATTTAATCAAATAAAACTGCAAAAATTCACTGGTTCCACCTCTGGTTTGCCCAATGTTTTTTTTTCAATTTCTATGATTACAGATTTTTAGTCATCCAGGAGACTGATAAGTAATAATAGAATCAATACACATTTACAGTGAAAAATAAAGTCTTTCCATCAAATGATAGGAAAGTGACTGCATCAGGCTCAAAGTGGAACTTTAAAAATATATATATTTTATCAGGAATCAGTTAAAAAGAAAAAAAATGATATCAAAATTCAGGAGCTGAATATCGGATTGATAATCAGTCGACTCTTAGGTAAACACTCTCAATCAGTGTTGGTTTTCTTTGTTTCATATCGTTGTAAATAATATTACCTGTTAGATGTTAGATAAAACAAGCACTTTGAAGGTTGACACATCGGCACTGTAGGAAACTAAGAGTATAATTACTCTTGTTTCGGGCTGCCACTAATGATTATCTTCATTGTTGATTAATTTCGTGACAAATCAGTTTGCCAAAGATCAACATGACATCCTCAAACGTCCAAAGATACTCAGTGTACTGTCACATATGGATGAAATAACCCAGAAAATATCTAAGTATACGAAGCTGGAATCAGAGAATAAACACCTTTTTTTTTCTTAAATTAAAACAACAACAAATAATCGATGGATCATTGCAGCTCTGCTCCTGTTTAAGTTGTAATCATTCATCTGATCCATGTTTCTTGTCAGTCCGTTCACTACACACAGACTCATTAAGCTCATTAATTGACTTGATTGACTTCTCACCTCTGACCAGCTTCGATGTGTTTGCACAGTGTGTCGTCCAGCTCCATCAGGCAGTAGTCTGCAGACGAAACGTTTTCCCCAAAGGACAGACAGTGGACGGTGTTCTGTAGATCCTCCTCCTTCAGTTTGGCGATCTGCAGGGTGGCCTGCACCTCCTCTAAAGTTCTCATAGTCGGTAATGGTTTGATCAATAAACCTTTTTAGACGAAAACGACCGCTTTCTAATGTCTAAAACAAGTCTAAACTAGTGTTACCGTCCCGCTGTGTTGAGACTGTCAAATTTCCCCGCTCTCTTTCTGTCGCGGGAAGGAAGTGAGGAAAACTACGTTGAGGTGCGTCCCCAAAACACCACCGGGTAGAAACTATTATTCAACGCGAACTTAAATAAACGCCAAATAACTACTTTGAGATTTTTAAAAAGGCTTTTAGTGTACTATGCATTCAAATGAGCGTAACCATTAATAAGAATAAGTACAATAGGCTTTTACTGCATGAGCGAAATACGACTGAACCTGTAAGTAGGAACGGTTGAAGTTTCGGATCTTGTTTCCACCGAACAAAATCCCCAAACGGACCGTCGCTCACGTTGAGGGTCAATTGTTTTGAGGATGTGCTCGTAGTGTCCTTAAAATGTCAAGTTTCTCCAGATCTGCCCAGGTAATTTGACAGTAAAATTTTACTCGAAGTGATATTTAGTTTTTAATGCACAGTTTCAAAGGTACCAGTTAGCATGTAGCGGGTTTCAGTCGCACGTTTAGCTACCGATGCTAACGAAGCAGCCACGGTGTGTCTGATTTTATTATTATAACGGCTAGCTGATGGACAATAAATACCTAAATAATATCTAATAAAGCGAAACTGTAGGAACCCACTGAAACTCAATTGCGAGAACTGTTATAGCCACATGCCCAGTATTAGTTTAAGTTAGCCGTTAGCTCGTTTGAACCTTTAAATAACGTTTTATGTCAAACTACGTTAGCCTAAAGTGTTATTTTGAGGATCTTTGGACATATTTATTTACAACGATCTTGTGCTAAGTACAATAGCTGCATTCAGTTTAAAGCTCGATGTGATTTTAACATTTAAAGGTTTATTACAAGAAAGGGAACACATTTGAATTCTTGGTGCTTCTACGTCCATAATGAATATCATGACCTATCAAACATGAACAAATACTCGCACCATGAACGTGATTTAATTCACATTCATATTGTAAGAGCTCACATTACAGGACACATATTAAGCAAGCCTCTGACTGAGAATTATAGCAGTACATTTGCTATTATTTGATATGTGACAATATCTACTGCAACAAAAAAATCCCAAATGACAGACAATCTGAAGGTGCTGTCATCATTAAATGCTCTTTCTCCCATAATCTCAAGACATTTAAGCTATTATCATAGAGGAGAAATGAAACCATAAAATATTCACTTTTAAGAAGCTCGTCAGATAATTTTGACTTTTTTTCCCTCTAGGAATTTCGTCTGGTTCGATGGATTAGATGGTTTTAGTACTACTAGGTCTACGGCTGTTCATTGCTCACAGTGCTTTGGAATAGGGAATGACTAAAACAAAACAAACACAACAATTAAAATGAAAACAGGAAGTCGGCCTTCAGAAGTCCTTCTTGTCCACATGCCACACAACGATGGGCAGACATACTAAACAAACAAATGTTACACACAAAACCAAAAGACGACAGTAGTGTTTGCTACATGCTATGTAGAGACATTTATTCCTTTCTTCATATCTGGTTAAGATAAGCTATAATACAGTTTTATTGATGCCTAAGGAAGTTAGCTAATGTTTGCATCATAGAGAAATGGGATTGGATGTCTGCATGGTGGTGAGGCTTTCTGTAATTCAATGCACTTCAGGAGTAATTACTTGCGGTTTATTTGGTTCAGATAAATGGTTTTAGTTGCACTATTGCGGTGTCACTACTATTGGAGGAGTACAATACCCAACACAAATAGGAAATAAACTAGTTTTCCAATTCATAGAAATATTTTAGCGATCCTATAAATAACTTGAAACTAAAAGCAGATTTCCACTTTGTCTGAGACTGTTTGTTGTTTTCACAGCAGACATTCTGACTCGTTGAAAAGCACTAAAAATGAACCAGCATAATTTTGTAATTTACGTCCGTGCTTTGCCTTTTGTGGCATCATAACTTTTATGATAAAGTTATTTTGTCACAGAGTGCCTCTCCTATTTCTTATGGTCCTCTGCCTGTTTATGTAATTCATTCTTTCTCCATATTTTCTTTTAGCAATGGGCGACTTTCGCTCGTTCCTGGTTCGTAATAGATGCCAGGATGCAGCCGCCTGGCAAGATCGCAACCATGTGCTCTGTTCGATTACAGGGGAAGCACAAGCCTATCTATCACGCACTGAGTGAGTAACAACTTCATCTGTCACAGAGCACACACACTTAAAACCACAAATGGCTTTTTACCTTTAATGTAAGCCTTACATTATCTATACAATACAGCTTTTCCTATCCAGGAAAATATAGTTTAATTTAGGTTGCTGTTGCATGGCACAGCCACATGATGGCAGTAGAGGACAAACTTTATAAAAAAGGTTTTTGTTTGCTTCTTACTCATACTTTATAAAGTTATATTCTGGTAATACTGTATGCTTATTTGAAGATTAATGTTTGTTGATCTCTTATATTAACTTGTGTTTTGGGTAAATTTTTGTAATTGATAGACCAGCTATGTGTGATCTTTCTGTTTCTCTAATCAAATAGACTCAAGTATCTTTGAAAACCGTTGCAGGCGTAATAATAACCCTGAAAACAAACCTCTTGAACGTCTTCACAGGTGACTGCGGGGACCACGTGGTAGTAATCAACACCAGACACATAGCTTTCTCTGGGAACAAATGGGAGCAGAAAGTCTACTCATCACACTCGGGGTAAGTGCGTAGTACTGCCTGATGTGGTCATTCCACCTTGGTTATGTTTTTGTTCCCAATTGTTTTTGCTCCTCAGTGTCTGTTAGAAAATGCTCCATGAGAATAAAAGATGAAGACAGACTTCGCCATATAATCTGTTTTCTCTCTTCAGTGTTTACCTTAAAGATTGCCAGTGGTTGATGTTTCTCTTAAGTTGCTTGTAGTGTGGCATTTTAAAAGAGCACACGGTGATGTCTGCATTAGGTCCTCTAACATTCCTTGGCTGCAGGGAAGGATTTAAAATGCATTACCCATTTCCTGCAAGTGGCTGATGCATTTCCACTGTTTGAGGAAGAACTGTTATTTGATTAAAATTCATATTAACCCTCTGAACCCCAGCACCCACTGGCATGATTTTATTTTTATGAAATGACCAAAATTCCCCCATTTATCATAACAAAAAAACTGCAAAAACAGAAAGAGTTGTCAGGTTTTTAATTTTCAATAGTCCATGAATGCATAATGGATGAGGTATGACTGTCGGGAAAAATAGCCTGAAATAAGATTAAAACTGTAGTATTTCAATAAATAACTTTATCCTGAATGTCTCGTTCCAAAAAAATGCCAAAAAATGAACAGTTTGTAGAAAAAAGACCAAATAAAAAAACAAAGATTCTGCCTACCAAAGTGCAACTAAGAAGCCATGACACACTCAGCTGTGGACAAAAGTCACATGACAAAAATTCAGTGGCCGTGTGGGTTTACTGCTGACTGTAGTTATATAAAACAGAGCAGACACGATGGGAGGAAAATATGCAAACTTTTTGACTCAAATAAATGCAGCATGGCTAAAAAACAGTATGCAGTGGACGTAGTTGCAAGATACATTCAGCACAGTGAAACACTTTGTAGAAGTTATATAGAATTAGTCAAACAGCCCATCTATAACATCCATCCATCCATTTTCTATACACCACTTAATCCTCATTAGGGTCATGGGGGGCTGGAGTCTATCCCAGCTGACTCAGGGTGAAGGCAGGTTCACCTGGACAGGTAACCAGTGTATCACAGGGCTACACTTAGAGACAGACAACCAAGCACACTCACATTCACACCTACGGACAATTTACAATCACCAATTAACCTCAACATGTTTCTGGACTGTGGGAGGAAGCTGGAGAACCTGGAGAGAACCCATGCTGCACGGGGAGAACATGCAAACTCCACGCAGAAAGATTCCGGTGCTCCCACCGGGACGCGAACCAGCGACCTTCTTACTGCGAGGCAGCAGTGCTACCAACTGCACCACCCTGCAGCCCCCATCTATAACATGTGGACCCTAATTTTTTCCAGTATTGGTAGCATGTTTGGGCGCTTTAAAAATGCCATTCATGCTGATTCTCCCCCGTTTTAATTTAATTCATTAAGTTATTTATAAATGATGCCAGTGGAAGTGTGTTGTACTGCACAGAGGACATTTTTTAGTCTCTCTCCTTCTAGCCATGGTTGTGCTGTTCCCATAGAGGTGCAGGAATTTATATTTCATTGGAAAAATGAGTCCACAGTGAGGGAAAAAACATGACAAGAAAGAAGAAGCAAACCCCCTGTTTGGGGCTAAGAGGGTTAAAAACAGAACACTTCATTACATTAGTTAACTGTGTTCAGACAGTATCAGGTGTTCATCGGATGGCAAAAATACTGGCTGTAGTTTGTCATGCACAGCGTGGACTGATGTAGCTTTGTGTTTCCTCCAAAGGTATCCGGGTGGATTGAAACAAGTCACAGCAGCTCAGCTCCACCATAAGGACCCAAAAGCTGTAAGTGCTGCCAGTCACTGTTCTCCTTTTTTCTGCTTTATGTAGAGTGAATGAATTCTGAATCAGAAATAAAATGCCACCGCCGCACACTTTACACCACGGATTTTTATTATACTGTACGTGTGATTTATGCCACACACAGAGATTAGTACACTTTCTCTGCGTGCCACATGCTGTGCAGAGGTGGTGTTTCCTGGTTTGACACTTATCCCTTTCTTCGTGTGCTGCTCGTGCATATTAATGTCAAGTGGGATTAAGCAGCAGTGGATTTGTGCGGGTGATGGCGGCGTTTGGTATGTTCTGGAACTCAGCGCGAGATGTCAGTTCAAGGATAATTCCTGGGGTTTTGGTTGTGTTTGCATATTCATGGTTTCGGGGTTACGCACTCTTGCCGTGTGTTAAGAGGAAGGGGCGAGCCTTGTGTGACAGGTCTTTACATAAACAGTGATGATTGCATTCGGAGCCTGATGTGACCTACATACTGAACTTGACAAATCAAGTGGACTCCTGGGTTAATTAACTGTGAGGCTTTGATGAAAGAGGGAGAGACAACAACTCCTGTATGTTTTGTGTTTTGTCAAAAAATAGACCAAAATCAACAATGAATATACATGTCCTACTAATACATCCTGCAAGTCTATTCAACGCTTAATATAGTGAATTACTCTGTCAATGAGCCCAAACTTTGACTTTTCACTTCGTTATGATGAGCTGTAGTTGATCCCGCTGCCATAAAATACTCACCAGAAATTCAAATGTGTATTGATCTGCACCTGAAAACAATCCATAACTAAAATAAAATCCTCCTGAGGGATTTACTAGGAGGTGAGTTTGACTGAGCCAGGCAGAAAATGGGTTTCACGATGAGAGTTATCAGCTTTTTTTTTTTTTTTTTTTTGACCCAGGTTTGCTTCATCCGGCTGTCTGCCCTCAGCTGAAAATGTATGTTGCTCAAAGGAAAAAAAAAGAAAAAAAAGAATTGTGAAAGAGTCGCGCTTCTTCTGTAAACCCCAAACTCTGGACATTACAGGTTAGCTGTGCAGCATCAGTTACCGTGGCGATGTAAGAGGTTAAAAGAGAGAGGCCTTTGTGACTTTAAAAACTCTCAACCTACCTCGCTGACCTTTCATCTCGTTTCATAGCACACCTCTCATTTAAAACAGAGTTCGTTAATATGGATGAAAAAAGTTAGAAGGCAAAAATCATAAATGACGCCAGCCCTGTTCTTCAAACTGAATTCATCAGTGTCATTTTAGACAATTCAGTTTTATGTGTCTTTAATGTTTTAGATGGCGCTTCACAGTAGCTCTGTGTAGCTTTGTTCTGACCACAGATAGGGGTTTGGTAGTCGATTTACAAAGGAGCACCGTAGTCTTATCACGTCATAACATTCTTACAGTCACATTAGGTTATTGTTTGTTACTTGATTTCAACTTTTGACTGATTTATTTGTAGTCAGGGTAACACAGGGGCTGTTCCTCTAAATACGTATCTTTGCAGGTCAGGATTAGTTCGATGCTACACGGTGGAAACAGCGCTGCTCAGAATCATTGCACACATCACCTGGAACAGAGGTCCAGCGAGTTATGCAGCCAGAGCTCGAGACGTTTTCCCACAGGAAGCTAGAATAGGCTAATAAAAATAATAATAAAATTGCTCTTGTCATGTTGGAACCACTAGAAGTAGGTGAACGACCTGCACTGGTCTCCAACCTGCAGTTTACAAATCCAGGAGAGACGTCCACTCTGCCGCTGATGCAGGTTTCCGTCCAGCTGATGACCACAGACGTGTGTCCTGCTGGTGATTTAGTTAAGATGAAGTTTGGAGGGTTGGCAAGTGAAGAGGGAGAAATGGAACTGGACAGATGAATGATTTGTCAGCACTGCCTCTGTCCAACATCTCTCTCCAATATGGCTGCCCAGTATCTCAGTCCAGTAACAGGGTCCAAGTTGAATTCACATTTGTGTAACCAGCCTCACATTGAGAAACGCATTTGAGAAGCAAATAGAAGAAAAACACAGAGAAAGTGTGTAAGGTTGCTGTAGACACAGATCAGCGAGTTGACTGTCTGTCCTTTTCGATGTCCTTCTTCTTCTCCACAGATTGTGAAACTGGCGGTTTACGGCATGCTGCCTCGGAATCTGCACAGACGCACCATGATGCAGCGATTGCACTTATTTCCCGAAGACGTAAGTTCTGTTTCACCGCATCTCTCTAAACCTCCATCATTCAGGCTCATTGGGGACAATTGGAATGAGGGCACGTTATGAGAACAAGCGCCCTGATATCATTCTGCAGATACAGACTCATCAAGAAAACAAACTGTTGTAATCACTTTTCATCACTGTCAAGGTTTTGTCAGTGCTGCTGTTTCAGTTTTGCAGGTAAAATCACTTTATGGAAAAGTAATATAAGTAGTTAAACATGATGGTTGCCTTTGACACGATAATAACAATATTCATTCATTCATGGTGAGGATGACTGTGAAGCGTTTTTGCTCTTTCTGCGGCATTTATCTGGGGTTTGTATTAACAGTTTGTGCAATATGAAAAATCCACGAAGAATTATTACCTGACGCTGCAGTTCCCCTCAGATCTACTGTGCGTCTTTCAGCTCATTGTGAATGTTAATGTTGCTTGGGGACTGCTGGATGTGTAAATAAGCAGCTGTTGATGTCGGTTATGTATTGTGTTTGCTCCATTGTGTGGAAGATTAAAGCGAATTCTGCTGCCAAAAGTGGCCAAAAAATCAATAACTGCTGCTTTGAATGAATTTAAAGGACTGATACGTTTCCATTCAGTTATCAAAGTGCGTCAAACTGTCTTGTCGTGCTCATTGATTTTAAAGAGAGCAGATGCATCGCATCATTGCTGCAGTGAATTATGGCCTCAGCCAACACTTTGGCGCTTCATAGCATTTTGATTGGTTTAAAATTGCATTGGCGAGAACCAGTGTCACACATCACAGCTTCTGCAATGAATTTAAAGCCAGACACCAAGTCGCTGGATGGACTCTTAATTGACCTGGATGGCCCGTCCAATTTTTTCTGTGAGAACACCATCAATAATTCCAGGATCACATCTTTGAGTTTTGACTTGTAGTACATGAACTATGTGGTGTCAGAACGGATACCTGTCTTTCGTTTTGATCCTGGCTTGATATTCCCCAGCAGAGTCGATAGTGTGAAGTGTGCATCCCTAATTACTTGCAGATGGGCTTCCTGGGCTTTGTGAATGTCTGCAGTGCCATCTGCAATTCAGAACAGTTCAGGCAGTGCAAAGTTGCTTTTGAGCATTTTTGAAAGTTTGGTGTTTTTTTGATCGTTGTTTTTGTCTTTTCGTCTGAACTATTTACCTGTTCTTTAAATAAACCTGCAGGCACATACTCAGCTGTAATGAATATTAATGAGTCAGACTTTCAACGCCGGAGAGAGATGGACCCTAAAGCCCTCTTCACGTCTTTTTAGTGGGATGTCTGATCTGTTTCTGTGGAGTAAATAGCACCTTCTTCTTTCTTCTCCACTTTCTCTTTCTGATTCGTCTCACCTCTTTTAAATCCTTTTTCCACTCCTATTTTCCTTACTCGAATTTTGCATCCTGCCTAAAATGTCTCCAACATCTCCTCCATCCATCCACCCCTCTCTCTCCAGGAGCTGCCAGATGACATCCGAGCCAACCTGACAGAGGAGCTGCCTCAGCCCAGAGAAATCCCCAAGAAACTCAGCGAGTACACCCAGGAGGAGATCGACGCCTTCCCCAGGCTGTGGACGCCGTACGTACCAACTCACACAAACACACATATTCTGTACTGAAACGCAGCAGTGCTTGTATAGACAGTACTATACACAGCATGCATGTAGGTTTCACAGCATATAAACACCAGGGATTGGTTTTTTGTTTGTTTTTTCGTGACAGATTCGATGCCGATTATTGGTAATCAAGAAAGACTGATATTTGGAACCGATATACATTAAATGTAATGATTTACCAGGATGTGATGGCAGTGAATCTCTCATTCACAACTCGGCTCCTTCATTCATGAAAGCGACTGAATATGTAAAATAGAACATTAGGACACTCCCCTCTGTTTATGGGGATCAACTGAGATTAATCAGTTTGTCTCCTGCTGTCCTTCTCTGTTTTCTTAATCTGTCTAAGGTCCAGATCTTGAAGCATTAATAATTATTGTTTTCCAGACTCTGTTTCAGGGTAATTTGTTCCCTGCCTTCTAACTTAGCCGCGAGCGTAGCCTTGGCCACTGTGAGAGAAGCTAATTTCCCGGTTTTTGTGGCAACTGCTTGTGTTTCTTGATCAGCTGTTCTGCTTGAGAGACATTTCTGGGAACACAGAGTGACGACAGACAGAGAGAGGAGGCTGCATCAGACCTGAAGTAGCGCATTTCATTTACTGATAATTGATTAATAAAAATACAGATAATCGGAAAAATGCCAAATACCGAGCCAGGCCGATAATCAATCTTTCCCTAATAAACAAATGTGCGCAAACTCCTGCAGCCAAGATATTAAACCCAGACTCCCTGTTTGGCACTTTTTATATTTCCTGTGACGTTTACCCCCAACTTTAGCCTTCAAATAACTTTTTTGATTGTCAGACAAACTTTGAAGAGCACCTCGCTTGGGAATTGTTTTGTGCTCTGAGGGCTAGTGATGTTTTTGCCACTTGTATTTTCTGCTTGAAGTCAGAAGGGGGTGATGTTGAACCGTCTCTCGTCATATTCCCTTTGTATAAACCCTCCAACCTGCTGTCTGATATCTAGCTTCAGTTGGCAAGCTCTGACTGAATATAGCTGCTGGTCAGGCGGTTACAACTGTAGGAACAGTGGCACGAAGTTTGAGTTTTGCATTTGCATCGAAAAGAAGTAGAGATTTAGAAAAACTGATGGCAAATGTTCGCTTTTCAGAATCTTGTTAAGTTGAGAATTTGACTTATGAGACGAGGCGCAGTTGGTGGTGCCTCTCTGAGCATTAACCGGAGCAGCGCACTGTTCATTCTGATGAGTGTGGGGAGGTTTGGACTCCCTCGCCGCCTCGCTCTGCTCAGTCTTTTACGCTGTTCCCTATTGTTTTCCTGCTCTTACTAAGCAACGCATGCATAAAATAAATCCAACTCGAGAGCGTGCCAGAGCTTTTTTGTGGCCAGTTTGACTTTTTTTTTTTGGTCGTGCAGGAAAAAATAAGATGCAACATTTTTCATTGTAACTACAAGCACATGTGTGTGGTGTGAATGATTGTCAGCCAACGCAGAGTTATCATTATGTGACACGATGCACAGAGAACAAGGACGGACTTTATTCATGTCTGCTGCGTAAATACTCTTATTCCTAACATGATGTTTTTAGTTAGCTCAAGTGCTGCGTGAGCTTCCTTGAAACTCTGATAAACGAGGGCTACTGTACGTGATAACACCGGCGTCCTCAGAGCCCTCGTCTTGGCCGAGCTTCTTGGAACAGAACTGGTCAAATGTCACAGACGCACAAAGGCAAACTCAGCTGTTTCCCATCACTTCCTGACTGTTTGGACACACAAGGTTTCTCCGTAGGGTGCGGGGAGAGAGCATCTGTTACTCGGCATAATCATATTCATGGCTTTTCTGAGTCAAGTATTTTCTGGTTGGAGATTAGACTGACATTGTGACCCGCGGTGTGCCGGCATGATAATGTCGCGCTGTTGCATTTCTGCAGCCTCACCTGCAGTAAACATCATCCCGGCGGGCTGACTGAGAGCGTTCTCTCTTCACCTGCTCAGCTCCAGTCTCGGCATCCATTAATCCATCAATCGGTCCGTCCGAGTGTCTTCCAGCTGCTCATCCAGGTCAGGGTTGCTGCTCTTCATCCACGGGAGCAGTTTCTCAGCTACCAGGTCCTCGGCGGTCTTTTTTTAACCACTCAGAGGTTGTAAATTCAAGCGTTTTTACTTTGCGGGTGGAATGAATACCAACGATACCACAGTGAATACCACGACATTAGGAAGGTTAATCATGTTGCCCATCAGACCCCTTGTCTTCTTGTCTTTCTCTACTGCAGCCATAAAATACATGCAAGAAAGAAAAGGAATCTGTTCACCCGAGTAACCACAAACAAACGTTGCCTCTAGTGGAGTCTACCCATGCAGAAAGTTTTCGTTTTACTTGCCCAGGTTTTCAGATATTTGTCTTTGAGATGTCGCAGTACAGTAGAGGTGAAGGGAGTCTAGTTCACAGGGCTTACTGCGTGTTCAAAATCACATTTTTAAAAATTCAGCAGCAGCGTGTTCATAGAACAGTGTTCTGCTTTTTTTGGTTGCATTCTGTGTTATTTCACTGGAACTACTTTGAACTGAATAAATAGTTCCTTTGAAAAGTGTTTTACTGTTTTCTCACGGAGCCAATGTGACACCGTTTCAGGAAATAATACCGCCGCTGAATTTTTCCAAATGTAATATTTCTGCGCCAAGTGCACTACAAGCAGAATAACTTTTCACCTCGACTGTGTTTAGGCTGAGACAGAAACCTCCGTCTCAGAACAAGGGCTGCATAGTTTTGGGGGAAAATGTGTGTGATATAAAGTGCTCACCAGATGAGTAAAATACCTTTTATTTGGAAAATAATAATTACTCTAGCATAATTTTAAAATAAACAGCACTGCTTTATCTCTATGCTGTGCCACGTTTTTGCTTAAGATACAAATTTTACATCAAAATAAGATGTGAAATAAGTTTCTTCTTCATCTCCCAGAGGCAAATTATGGATGAAATCTGACCCAAAACACCTCCGCTGTTGTTGAACATCTGCATATTGATAAACACTACAATTTACTGATGTTCCCTAAACGCCTCACATGCAGGCGACTGAAGAAGACAGTCAGGAAGCTGTTAGATAATTTATAAAGAGTGAAACAAGGTGTTCTAATGTCAGATATACAAAAACTGAGACAAACGATTTTATCTGTGTGAGATTTTTTTCTGTGACTGGCGCATTTTAAATGTCGATATCCCAGACAGTCCTCTAATTGTGACGAGCCAAATTGTGATTATTTTCCATTTTGTGCAGCTCTACAACTGCAGTTGTGTTTTTTTTATGGAGCCAAATTCATTTTCCGTGTATCTCTCCTGTTTTCCACTCGTTTTGCTGTGAACGTACAAAGTAGATTCAGAAAATACATTCAAATACTTTTTTCCTCTTTACTTCAAGTTTGTACTACAGCTGCCCTCATACAGTGGGGACTGTTTCATGCAATATGCACACAATCAGGATATACTATTTTGCCATAATATTGCACCTAAAACTTTGACTTTTGCAGTTTGTTGTACAAAATGAGTTGTCACGTGTCTTTGCGATACAGCAAGTAAGTGTGCAGCAGTTTGTGGGTCATAAAAGCGTGCTGCTTTCTTTTATACTGCAAAGTCTGACCACCTTTTTGGCACCCTGCATTTGACGTCCTTTATATACTGGGATGTACTAAAGCCATGTTCCAGTATTCATACTACCGCACTATATAATACGCTAGAAAAAGTTTTAGTGTGTCCCAATGCATACTATGTGCGATGCTAGCTAGCGTGCTTTTCTAACTATTCTGACCCACAATCCTCTGAGTAGTTAAAGGTACACCACATATGTCGTCCACAAATATAAACAAGCTTTAACCTGCAAGAGTACACACAACTTACTTCACACTACAGACCGAGACAGCCAAAGTTTAGGGTGCTTTTTTTATGACAAAGCAGTATGTCCCAGTTGTACACAGTCTACATGGAACAGTCGGTACTTTGTGAGGGCAGCTGTAGCCCAATCTAAAAGGAAAAGTATGTGAATCAGCCAATATGTATTTCTGGTGTTCACTGTCGTGTGGTTGTATGTCTACTGGAACTAAAAGATGTTCTATCAGGCAGACTTCTCTTGTAGATTAGTTTCTGAAAATGAAAAGTGTGTGTGTTTTGTTTTTGTTTGAAGCGAGACTTCTAGTGGGTTTGTAACCACAAGAGGCAACTGAGATCATTTGTGATTATAATTTGGGTGGATTGACCCTTTAAACAGTTTCACAGACAGCAGTTCAATGAACAACCTACATTCGGCCTGTTCTTAAGTTACTGTTGGCATATATTTACTCTGCTGTTGGTGCGTGTGTGTGTGCGTGTGTGTGTGTGTGTGTGTGTGTGTGTGTGTGTGTGTGCGTGCTTTGTACAACCATGTACAGCATGTCTGTTCAGCATTGCTGTCCGGGTGTCAGAGCAAGGTGATAAATGAGCCACTTCTTATTGTTTACTGGTTCAATCTCCACAGCCAATCAGCTCGTGTGCTCAGGCTGGCCGCCGTGTGGCCGTCAAGGTCAAACTAATCCGGGTTTATTTAAGAGATGGGCCTTAGCCTAGTTAATATTCACTCACGCTCCGTCTTACTCATTTTACTGCTCAAATATGTGTGTGTGTGTGTGTGTGTGTGTGTGTGTGTGTCAGGGGAGGTGGGGTTGAGGTCATGGAGGGCGATTCAATCGTTACCCTTTATTAAACACATAGTTAATATTCTCTCAGAAAAACCTTGGAGCAGAGGCGAGAGATTATTATTGGATATCAGCTCCCCCTCCACCTCTCTACAGCACACACACACACACACACACACACTCACACAAACAAGTGCTCAGACATTAGACAACATAAACATGCTGCTGTAGTTGATAGCAGAGCTATTACATTTGATAATGTTTTCTCCACTTTGTATCAGAACCAATACAGCCGCCCTGATAATATCTGTCTGCTGCAATCTCGGCTCGAAATTAAAGGGGAAAAAACACAGAAAGAGGATGCTGTGTCTGAACTCATTTTGAGAAAGGAAAAAAAAAAAGAACTAACGATAAGATCTGCCCAGTTTCTCATCTGTCACTTTCTGTCCATGTTTTTTCTTGTAATCGGTTCTTTTCGCAGACTTTTATGCCTCCCCATACTAATGTGTTGTCTCACATTTTCCTCCACAGACCTGAAGACTACAAGTTCAAATGAAGCCTGGGCTGCCCAACGTGACCAAAGCAGAAAGGTTTCTGTCTATTAAGGCAACACTGAAAGCAACAGTATTCTCTGTAATAGTTGTAATTAGGGGTTGACTGATTATTAGTGCTCAAGAAAACTGATAAGAGACATTTAGAGCAGATGGACAGTTGCAGGAAAAATGTACATCTTGCTGCTAAAACACAAAACTTCCTTCATCTTTCACATCTGTTTAAATAAAACTATTTTATTTAACAGTCTTAAAAGGACAAAGTGGTGACTACAGACAGAAAAAAAAGGCTGCGTTAAAGCCAAAATACCACCTTTTAAAATTAATAAATTTGATCGGGACTCATTTAAACTGGAAAACCGCCAGTCGGTCAACCCCTAATTGTAATTATGAGATTGTCAGCAGGATTTAAATACACAGAAGCTGATTTTCTCTGCTCAGATGAAACAATAAAAACCACAATTAGACTTTTGTGTAAATTCAACTGACAGTTTGCTTTTCTCCTCCAAAACTTCCATCGAGACTTAATTGGATGTTTTTACCAAAGCTCAGAGTCATAACGCAGGTGACAGAACCATCAACACAAACTCCATCCTCCGTTCTGTCACTTGTGTTCGTCTCAACTGGACCACAGCAAACTTAAATGATCCAAGAGCAGCGTGAGGTTTCACCACGTGGCTCCTGCTCTGATCGGAGAAAAATCAGATTCTGCTGCTTTCTTCTCAGATTATACGACCATGAAATGATCAGATTTGGCTCATAAAAATGACATCTGCTCGAGCTGATCCTCCCTTTGAAGGTTCGTGGGTTCACAGTGAAAACAATTAATGTGTTACCATGACAACATTTGGCGCCATCGATGCGCTCTGCTTGGAAAACGTTCACTTTGGTCGGGACTTTTCTTCTTGTCGTTTGTGTTTCCATGTCGAAGAATAAATCGGTTGAGTGTATTGCAAAATAGGCTAATAAACAATTTAACGAACCTGTTCTCGTCATTTTTACATAAATGCCAGTAAAATGTGATGATTCGACCTCGTTGTGTTGGTAGACAATGACCTAAAACACAATTTTGTAGTCTCATTACAGATTTATTGGTTATAAAAGCAAACAAAATAGAAAATAAATAAGTTCATATTGTACTAAGGGGTGTGGTAGTGAGACACATTCCTTATTAAAGCTGCTCACGTTCGACAGTTTAAATCCAGACCAGGGCCAGCTCACGGCTAAACTTTTTAGTGCTTGTTTTTTCAGACTGCAGTGCAGGCAGGCGGGAGGGGGAGAAAGTTTACACTTCAGTCCTTATTGATTTCACAGCGAGGCAGCAGACTGTTTTTAATAATAACCGGCTTCAGGTCTCATTCCAGCGAGAGGTCAGAGTTCAACCAGTTGAGCAAAACAGCTTCCACAGTGAGCGGGCCCGAATTTGCATAAGAAAAAATGAAAAAAACAAACCTGGGTGGCAACACAAACAAACACAGATCTGTTCGTCCGTCTTTGTGACAACACAGGACAAAATGTAATGAGCATTTAAAACAAACAAAAACGTCGCACAGTGTTTGGGGGAATATTAACACAAGTTTTCATTTTGTGTTGGGGGGGATTAACTCATAGTGGTAACTTAACACAATACTTTACGGAGAAATCACTTTCCAATACTCCTGTTACACATTGAAATAAAGACAGCATGGAAGCGGGGAGGGAGTCATAATCCATCGTTAGAAAACGCAGCCTGTACAAATGTTGCCAGCTCGTCGTCCTGGATGGTTTGAACTGTAAAATAATCGAGCTGGTTGCAACCAAAACAAGATGCACGTGTCCGGTTACGCACTCGGCTCGAAAGGAAACATGCAGCTTCACACGAAAACAAGGGTTTTTAGTCCTGAAATCAGCTCGTAAGATGTGTGTGTGTGGGGGGGACGGAAGGAACAGGTTTACCTTTACATTACCACTGGACGATGCTAACATAGATCAGGCACTTTTCGGACCTCCCTTTTTAACAGAGATATCGTACAAGAGTCCACAGAGCTATTTACATAGTTTCACCTGGTGGAGGGGGTGTGGGGGGTTTTGGTTCTCACCACAGTTTCAGATGAGCGGCGATGTGTGTGTGTGTGTGTCAGTGTCTGATTTGTTTGTGTCTGTGTGTGTGTTGTGGGCTCAAGCACTTCAGGTGAGTCCGTCCTTCCTCTTAAATCTCCTCCGTGACGACGACATCGCGCGAGAACCTCCTGGCGACGCCCGGCGACCTCAGCTCCACGTCCTCGGAGTGGGCGGGGCTTGAGCGGTACCCATGGCGACTGTGAGAAGGCTGCTGGGGGTAGTACGGATGGGGGTAACCGCGGTAATAGGGGTCCTCTTCTTCCTCGTCCTCCTCGTCCCCTCCTTGGTCGTTGTTGTAGGCCTCTGCAGCAGGGTTGTACGGCTGGTTGCTGTAGGGCTGGTAGCCGCCGGGGTGAGGCAGGGGTTGGACTGGGGGGAATATTTCGGGTCAGTGGTGGCAGCTAAAATAAAGCCTCCTCTACAGGTGGAGGGAGGCTTTGGGACAGCGTGGTCGTAAAAAAGGCCGCTTGAACACAAGCACAGCAGGAATGTGAGGCATGCACGGGCTGAGATGCAGGTTTAATTGATTTCAAACCGTTATCTCCTTGATGCCCAAATGAGTTCTCTGGGACTGCACAAGCACATTTGAGACCCAAGACAGAGTCGCACAGATTTGGTTAATGAGAAAGTGGTTTAATGAAACTGAAGGGGGAAAAAAAAAAAGTAAAAAAAATCTAATTTCAACCCCAAGTTTGCCCACATGTGATCATTTTTCCAGAAATGAAAAAGATCACATTACATCAGGGGTAAAATTGAGATTTTCTGCTCGTCTTACAGTGCGGGAGATGCTCGGTAATGAAAGCAGCCAATCGGCATCGGAGCAATTCATCACTATTTAGCTGATTCATGTGGCTTTGAAAGATGAGATTAGCTTTGATGGGATTTGAGCTGGAAGCAGGCTGAAGCTTCTGCAGCAGAGCATTGTGAGCTCGGCTGTTTGTTGACAGATGGCGCCGCGATCAGCAGTGGCGATTGTCACGGCGGCGTTGTGGGTTTTTTTGTGGTCTTGTGGGAAGGTAAACTAATCCATTTTTGTCCTTGAGACAGTCTAATGAGGAAAGTTTAACGAACCAGCTCTAAACAAGAAATTCAACTGACTTTCTATTGTTAGTACGGAATCTCATTTCATTATGTGCAAAAAAAGACTGAAAATCTGGTGTGAATAATGGATCTAAGAAGTCGCAATTAACCCAAATGAGAGCACAAAGTTGCCTAAAATCACTATTAAGAACGCCGCTTTCTTTTAAAGTGAAGCACCTTTAAAAAAAAAAGATAATTTCCTGCAAAAATGAAGCGTAGCTTGAAAGAATAATATTGAAAAATAAAAAGGTCTCCAGAGAACTAAAATTTCAAAACCGCTGCTGCAGGGATTAGAGGTTAAAGAGTGTCAGGAGTGCTTATCCATCCCAGGAAATATGGCAGCCTGGAGGGAGTGAATTCAGTTTTTTTTTTCAAACAGGGCACAGAGGGAGGTGAGCACAGGAGGAGGAGGAGGAGGAGGAGGAGAGGAAGATGGTTGCAGAAGCCTCCTCAGTACTCATTCCCATAGTCCTGTTGAACTTGAAGTCAGAAAGAGGAGGAGGAGAGGCAGGGAGGGGAACAGAGGGAGAGAAGATGTTACCCAACAGTTAAAACCTCTCTGACACAACTTCCCTGGCTGCTGTGAATGTGGTTTTCGAGGTAGAAAACCTGGCGGGGAGGTCTGGTTTTCTCTTCCAGAGAAAGAAAAAAAACCACAAACACACCTCGAGTGATTCAATTAGCTCAAAGACATTCGTATAAAACGTCTGGAAAAGTGGGAAACGTGTCAGATCTCTATTTCTCTTTCTGCTCACGAGAAAGTGCAAATAAAGATTTCTAACACAGAAAAAGGAAAACATGCCTTGTGAGTGACACTGAGTGAGACGTTAGGAGGCTTTTTCTTGCAGTTATACAACAGAACTGCAGAATTTAACCACGTTAACAAATATTCTTTTAAAGATGATTCACAACATGTGCACAGCGACATTCAGTGTGAATTTTTATGTGCCTTTCATCTTTAATCAGGCAATTTTTTAGAACATTTTTGGAGCATTTCTGATTTGTTTTACTGCATAAAATATGCATGAAGACATTTGCAAAACTTGATGGATCAAATACTTCCATTGTTATATATACATATATATGTGTATATACATTTCCCTGTTGACCCACTTTTAGCTCAGTGTTTCGCACATGAAGTTTATGCATATTGTCAAATACTCCAGATCCTAAATCAGTGACATGATGAGAAACACGGTCAAAATTTCAGGCTTTTGTCTTTAATAGCTCCTAATAGCTTCAGATTTCAATGTGTGAAAAAAAACCTGCCCAAAGTGGACATACACACACATTGTCAAAAGAAAATATCAAAAAGTACTTGATATATTCACAGATAACATTATAAATATCCATAGTGTGTTTGAGTCGATGATTGAGCAGAATGATTTGATGTGGAACAACCACAAAATACAGACAATAACATCAGTATGAATATTTTTAACCAGCTAATCGAACTTGTGAAATCTATCTTTAAAAAAAAATGTTCTTGTACAAAAAAAAAACTGTGTACGTCAGACATGAAAGTGTGATCTGGTGAATGATTCATGGCCACAGATGGTATTTTAATGTGTCTGCATATAGAATTAGCTTAACTAGCTTAATCTAGGCTCACACTACAGCAGTTTTAAATCCTAACAGGTTTTAAAATCAGGTTGCATCAGGAGAAAGCTCACAGATTTTCTTTTTTCTGATCTCAGACAGATTTGAAAATGACAGCATAATAATAATGCACCACCTCACCTGATCTTATGGGGAAACGGATGTAAATAAAATGGAGATTGTGGTGCAACAACTTGCTGTAATACTAATTTGCAGTAAGAACAAAATAAAACGCGTGAACCGTGAAAGAGAGATTAGTGAAAAAAGCATAATGCCTGGGAACAAGATAATAAGTCGCTACCTCAAGTTAATAACGTGTGGGAATGAGATCATTTAACTCGTGGCCACAAAATATTATCTCGTGATAACATCTGGTTACCACACTTTATTGGCCACTCAGGGCTTCCATACATTCATGCAAGTTTCAATTTCAAATTATTTTTTTAAATTAGTCAAAAGATTCAATAAACACTCCAGTTAAAAAAAATAAATAAAGAAAAAAGAAAAGAATTTAGACACTTTATAAACTCACTCCTGTAGCATTTCAGGGATCTGTGTGTACTCAGGTTGCTAATTCATGGCTTAACCTTCGCTCATCTCTGAGATCCAGCAACTGAGCTGTATGTTGACCTCACCGCTCACACAGCAACGCTGGCTTTGAGCAAGTGGGAAAACGACTACTGAGCCGACCTTTAAAGGTCAAAACAAACCAGCACAGCAAAGCTTAAGGTCAAAACTTAGCGTCTGTGAAAGTAACACAAACCACAAATACTGTGTTTTATAATTGCAGTTTCTTCTGTAGTGGTCAGGGAGGCTGCGTTTGAACTCGACACGACTTTTCTGAGTCATAAAAATGCACAAAAAACAAAAAAACACACATTGAGACTGGAATTCATTGCTACAAAATGAATCTGGTTTGATGGATGAAGTAACGTCTCATCCATCAGCTACTTTTAGCCGATGATATATCATGAGGCAACTTGTCAGGAGCTGTTAGATGTGCAGCGTCCTCACGGAGATGCTGGAGGACAATGGACTTCAGTATGAATATTCAAAGCCGCCCTTTGCGTGAGCGCGAGTCTGAAAGTGTGTGTTACAGCATATTTTATTAGGTCTCCATACAGACAAATAGCTGTGGCCTGTTAACTTCTTAATCCATCAGCGTGGACATGAATGTATAAACTTCACAGTGGAACAACTATAAAACCCAGATTACTCTCCAATTCTCTGAGAGCTTTACAAGTACAATAACTATGTGAGAGCCAGCTGTCACTGTGAAAACTATATTTCAGCGTTTTATACGTACAAAAGATGGTTTACAAGATGGAAAGAGCGAGCGGGGCCTGACTGTTTGAACTCTTTGTGACAATAAATTAGCAAATGTAAAAAAAACAATTGATTCTTCTGCAGTCAGGTGCTCTGAGCAAATCTTAAAAAAATTCAGTTATAATTGCTCAGATATAAAACAACAAATCAGGACACGATTAGGTCTAAATAAACATCAGAGAGTGCTTTTGTACAGTCTGCTGAGCTTCTGTTTTCACTCTGTTCTGACAATGATTCCAGTCAAAATGTTATTTTTGCATCGGTTGCCAGATCCTGATCCAGTGTATTCGTGTACTTTTATTTGTCTGGTTCAAACTTTTTCTGTCTGATCAAAAAAAAAAAATCCAAACAATGAGATTAACAAGCTTTCTGTGATGTGAAAAATGCAAAACCCACAAAGAACTTCTTCATATTTTTGGATCAAAGCGTTGCTGTTTGTTCTGCGCTCCCAGTTGAATCTGATTCATTCATCTGTTGACTCACTTCACGTTTTCCTCCTGATAATAGAAGCTGCCTCCTTTATGTCTCTGCTCTCTCTCTGTTGGGAATCGCTGTTCTAAAGTATACTGTAGCTTAACTTTAAATCCCTTTATTCAGCATTAGGGACGTCACGATGCCAGAAACTTGGTCCTATGATTTTCTAAACCAATTTAAATACTGCAGCAAGAAATGAATGACTAACATGATTGAATTTTGACATCAGCTCTTATTTTGAAAAACTTGGAATGGAAGTTTTATGTAAAAATTATAGCGTTAAAATAAAGAAAAAACAACTTTTTTTTATGGTGTGCTTTTCTGCTGATGCATGAAAAAAAAAGGAAAAATAACAAACATAACCTATTTAGGGTCTGTTTGTGTCATACATATGATACATATATGAAAAAAATATTTCAATTCAAATATTAAAAAAACACTCATCTAGTTTCTTACATGTGAGCTTTAGTCGTATTTTCAGATGTAGTTGGTCGACTCCTCCTCAGCGTCCTCTTTACACTGATATTATGAAAAGATTCTGACCAAAAGCACAGAGCTCACGTTATGACCGAACGCCGAGTTAGTGAACGTTGTCTGTGGAGCGTTTCTGCAACAGATTTCTCAGCTCACAAGCAGAAATATTTCAGGACATAAAGCAACAACTGAAAGTGTCTCAACTTGAATTCTGCGAAACGAATCTGAGGTTTAGGTAGTCGACAGATAGATAGATACAACTTTATTGATCCCTTTGGTAAATAAATAGACAATATAGTAATAAAATGGATTTCACCAAACACGCCATTTTAAAAATATATACTGGATAACAAAAAACTAGAATTAAAAAAAAGATTTAGATTGTGATGAGACAGAACTGTCACAGTGCTAATGTATTATTTAAATAAATGTAATCCCTTTTTCTTTATGTAATCCCTTCCATATACCCAAGTGGAAAAGCTCCCCGTGTTCACCAGAGAAAACCTGAAGGAGGAGTGATGTTTTCTTTTTGTTTTCTCTTTTGTGTGTGTGTGTGTACGAGGATGTGAGTGGAAATAATGCTGAGAGAAAAACTATTATAAGAAAAATTACGTGTGCTGTATGACTGATGCTTTTCCAAAGTTAAAAAAAAAAAGAACTCTCACAGTGTAAATGAAAGCTGAATGTGAAAACTAAAGTCGCATCTGGAGTCACAGTCGTAGAGCTCGTCTCTGATCATCGACTCAAACACTAAACCTCCAAACATGACTTTTGATGTGTTTTTTATTTAACAAGTTGCAGTGAACTTGTTGCTCCACCTGTACTTATGACAAATAAGTGACGTCATGTTTGTAGAATTGATATTTTTTCTGGTGACGTCCCTGTTTTGCACTATTAGGCAGCATAGACACGTTAAATAAGGGATTTGTGATGTGGTTCTAAACAGACCAAAGTGTTGATCAGTAGAATTGTCAGGAATAATATTTAATTTCTGTGGGCATCTATAGTTGGATAATGAAAAGTTTACATGTGTCCACGTCAAAATGTCTTTATGGTGCCGTGTTCCTGACCTGCTTATAAATGCTTAGTCGTGAGATTAAAGTGTCCCTAATTGTTAACGAGCAGCTGAGTGATGCTTACCTCCCACGTTGTATCCCAGACAGGAGTTCTGGTCACAGTATCCCGGCGGTCCGGCTGGTCCGGTGCTGCCCGGATTCCCCGGCCGCCCCGCCGTCCCCTGGTTACCGGGCCGACCGGGTGGGCCCTGGCTGCCCGTCCGTCCTTCACCTGGCAAACCTGGAGACGGAGGACAAGTTCAAACTCAAGTCGACAAGGTCGCTGGTAGAACAACTCCAGCAGTGGTGAGAACCTGAACTATCAGGATCCTGTCACTGCTCTATCACCTCTTCAATCTCGTTTAAATCCTCCTCGCTGCTGCTGCTGCAACAACACGACAGGAGAAATTAGGGGGCAGCACACTTGTCATTTCGGGATGAGGAAGATGATAGTGAACATCCTGAGGGCAGGAGCGGGAATAACACGGTTCTACGCTCGAACTTAGCCAGAGGCTCCTGTTTTGTGTTTTCACAGGAGGAGCTGCTCCACTTCGGCAGTCAGCAGAAATATGAAATCAATATTTTGAAGGGAGTTTCATTTGCCAAGTGCTAAAATTATCTTCCCACAAATATTCCAGAGCAGCACACGGCGCTGCACCTTTCTCTCAGAAAACGCTTCCCCTCCTCCTAATATTGAACTTTTTTGGATTTCGTTATCTGATCATAGAAAAAGTTTCCAGGGAGTTTTGTCAGCTTGCTCTCCGAGTATCGATCGCAGTAAACAGAAAATCCCGGCACTGACATATTTTCATAACACAAACCTCACATTCCAGGAGGCGCGCGGGGAAATCAATACAGACAATGATATTCACGGTCCAAAATGTCGGCTGGCTTTTTCTCAGACAGAGATTCAGCGGAGAGTGAAGTAAATCCAAAACACATTAAGCCTCTGTGCGATTTAATTCTATTGTTTCATTATTTGAAACTTTTTTTTTTTGGTTTTGTTCAGACAGCGAAACACATGCGGGATTGCAGGCTGGAAACACCAAAAACAAACATTCAGCAACACAAAGATGCTAAATTATCATATTTGGGAGCAGCTGCAGCACATCAGAATGTGATTTGAGCTGCAGAGGCCTTCAGAGAGACACTTAGTGAACATAATGAAGCACCACCAGGACTGAGTGGAGGGTCGTGTCTTACCGGGGGGTCCGGGGGGTCCTCGAGGTCCCTGATTTCCAACCCCTGGACTTCCTCTGTCCCCCTTCTCTCCTGCCAAACCTGGAAACACACACAGTTTAGAAAAGACCCGCGTTTAGAAAACATCACAGCTCAGGTTTGTTGCTCTCGGAGCCTCTTAAAGCTTCATTAGAAGCTCTGAAGTGCTTAAATATCACTGAGTGCTTCATTTTAAACTTCTCCTCCAACAGCGACATCTTGTACTGTTGCTCTGTTACTCTTCAGATTAAAGATTTTCCATTTAAAAACTTGTAAAACATTTAAAGACTAAACTAGCTAATAGTCCAAACTTTTTGCTCATTTTGAGACGGTTAACTTTCTGAACTTCAGACACTTCGTGGCTGTTTTTTCTTTTCTAGCTCCTGTCTCATTTTTCCTCACTGTGGACTCATTTTTAACTGCAACATGAAATTAAAGCCGCAAGCGGCGATGGACGGGTCCTCGCCCTACGCTTGTCGGCCTTCGCGCACGTCGGGGTGTTGCGGGCGGAACTCTGAGCCAGCATGTCGAGTTTGGGGCAGATCGGAGC
>NW_007578492.1:0-34528 GCF_000690725.1 Stegastes partitus
AACACTACAGCTGTCTCTTTGTCCTCTAGTGTCCACTAATCTGCCCGTCATGGTCTGGCTCTACGGAGGAGGCTTCCTGGTTGGAGACTCAATGGGTGCTAACTTTTTGGATAACTATTTGTACAGCGGGGACGAGATCGCAGACAGAGGTGATGTTATTGTGGTGACAGTGGGGTACCGTGTGGGAACTCTGGGCTTCCTGAGCACTGGAGACTCCGGTTTGCCTGGTAGGTGTCTGGTAGATGTTGGCACTGCCAACTTCAAAAATTCTTACATGAAAATATGAATTATTTCCATGAAGTGAATTATGTTTGATCCTTCTCAGGAAATTATGGTCTGTGGGACCAGCAGGCTGCCATCGCCTGGGTGCACAGAAACATCCGTTCATTTGGAGGAGACCCTGACAACATCACCATCTTTGGAGAGTCTGCAGGTTCAGCTAGTGTGAGCTTCCAGGTGAGGACCTTTTTTCTAGGCATCTTGATCATTGTGTTAAAAGATAGATAGATGGTCGATGTAACACATCTGTATTTGTTCATCTGTAGACTCTAACTCCCCACAACAAAGGAATGATCAGGAGAGCCATCTCCCAGAGTGGGGTTGCTCTTTGCCCTTGGGGTATCAACAAAAACCCCCGTAGGTTCGCTGAGGAGGTACATCGCAGCTTCTCTAACACATTAACACTATTTTTCTGAATAATTAACAAGAATATTAATTGAAGATTATCTGAACCCTCTGCCCAGGTTGCTTTGAAGGTCAACTGCCCGACTGATGACAGAATGGCTGCTTGTTTGAAGATGACTGATGCCGAAAAGCTAACATTGGCAGGTTCCCTCGATTTAACCAGCTCTCCCGATCGTAAGTGCAAGTCTCCACAGCGCGAGTTTACATTCTCATCTTAGACATTGTGTTGACCGTTTCTACCAGACCACAATGAATTGAACTTTAATGTTTTGATGAGTACAAGCAAACGTGATGCTGGCAGTGTAATACATCCGTCAATTCCAAGCATGACACATTCATTTCTGTGTCTCGTCAACCATTAAGGGGTTGACCAATTAGCAGCCTTGTTGACTGTCAAAGCTGATATTTAGCATTTAAACAGTTACTGGTCTTGTTTGTTTTTATATGATTCCAGATAAACAAAATGTCTTTATGTTAGTCACCACTCTGTGGTCTTGAGCATTGCCCCACACTCATCAGTATCTGATTGGTTACCCATCATGAGTGGTAACCTATCAAATTGAAATTGTTCAAAATTTCTCCTGTCATCAAACCCACGTAAAACATAAATAACAGATTTTCAGTTTCACTGCAAATACATATGTGTCACTTTCAGATATTAGTTATTAGGCTCCTTGACTACTTATAATAGTATTAGACCTGAAAAACCGTATCAACCATAATGACCCTCAGCAAAATGGCAATGTCAGATGCATAAAATGCATAGCTGGTACTGTAAATAATACATTATCTGATTGATTGTCTCTGCTTGTCAGATCCTATTGTATTCAACCTGGTCCTGTCTCCTGTGATCGATGGCGATTTTTTGCCGGATGACCCTTCCAACTTGTTCCACAATGCAGCCGACATTGACTACATTGCTGGAGTCAACGACATGGACGGGCATCTCTTCACTGCCCTGGATGTTCCATCAATCAACTCTAACGTGTTGGACACCCCAATGTGAGTTCAAGCCATTTGATAGGTGTGAAACCATTATATTTTCAAAATGTATTTACTCAGAGCATCATACCAAACTTTGGTTAGAATTCAGTTCAGCTGAAATTTGCTTTATTCATACAGTGCTAATTCACAGCACGTTTCACCTCAAGGCACTTTGCATAGTAAGGCATCAACGTAACCAAATTTATATGGAGAAACCCAACAAATCCCAAGTTTTTTTTGTATTCCCTTTGAGCATACAACTAGTTTGGTTAGAAGACTCCTTTTTACCAAGAGAGAAAACCTCAGACAGAACCAGGCTCAGGGGGGCCAGCATCTGCCTCAACCAGTTGGGGTGAGAGAATAGTGCAGAGAATAAAGGTTAGCATATGAAGAACAGACAATGCAAAAGAGAACAATCAAAACTGTGGTTGTTGGGGAGGCCAGTAACTGCAGATTAGAGAGTTGTTGCACTATTGGTAGTTTTGGTGACAGGAAGGTGTTTTATCAAACCTCAAAACCCTCTCTCCTATATTACAGAGACGATGTGAAGAGACTCTTGGGTGCCTACACAAAGGAGAAGGGTGCAGCTGGTTTGAACAACGCTTATTCCACATACACCGCAAACTGGGGGACGAGCCCCAGCTGGGAGACCATCAAGAAAACCGTTGTGGCGATTGGAACCGACTACATTTTCCTGGTTCCTACACAGGCTGCCCTTTACCTTCATGCTTCCAATGCTAGGTGAAAAAAAAAAGATCTTGTTCGAATAATGTCGCTGTCAGTTTACTCATAAGTGCTTTTTCCCCCCACATTTCTTTAGAAGGATGGGGAATAAAAATTGAACGTAACTTTTCCTTAACTGCTACTGGGTTACTTAATTTTTAGTGTGGTACATTGGCTACCTGTCTGTAAACATGACATTAACAGCAATGTAGCAGACAAAATAAATGGTGACAGGTTTGACAGCACAATACAGTCCATGAGAATGGGCACTTATTTGGGATTATCTAAGACTTAATAAGGTTTTAGTATTTCAGAGTGCCCCAGTCGTTGATGTAGTTTTTGTGACAAGTTTTTTTCTCCATCTCTTTAAAGAACTGGACGCACCTACTCCTATCTATTCTCTGAGCCCAGCCGTTTGGGCGGTCTCGTCATGCCCTACCCCAGCTGGATGGGAGCTGACCACGCTGACGACCTGCAGTACGTGTTCGGAAAGCCTTTCGCCACACCGCTGGGATACTGGCCTAGCCATCGTGACCTGTCTGGCTACATGATTGCCTACTGGACCAACTTTGCCAAAACTGGGTATGATTCTGCAGACACAAAACATGGGAGTATCACAGAAACACACCTGAATCACGGAAATAGAAAACTATAACTGCATCATTTCATTTTATCTTTTCTCTGGTTTTGTCCGCAGTGATCCCAACAAAGGAGGCCTGAGTGTGCCCGCTACCTGGCCCCAGTTCACCAGCAGTGGACACCAGTATCTGGAGATCCATAATAACATGAACAAAAACTACGTAGGAGAGAAGATGAGGCTGTCTTTTGTGAATTTCTGGTCCAGTGTCTTGCCCAATCTTCCTACAATCTATTCAGAATAAAGAGCTTGTGATATCGACTATGTATATGCAATATCATGTCAGCATCAGTGTATGGCAAATAAATTCATGACAGCAAAAAATCTATTTGCTTGCTTGTTTTTTTTTTTGTTTAAATGTATAAATTTACAATATTGCTAAATGGTCTGCACTCATGTGGTGCTTTTTTCTACCTTAGTGGTACTCAAAGCACTTTACAATGTGTTTCTTATTCACCCATTCACACCAATTCATACACCAATGGCAACAGAGCTACCATGCAAGGCGCTAGCCTGCCATTGGGAGCAGCCTTGGGTTCAGTGTCTTGCCCAAGGACACTCAGACTGTGGAGGGGGATCAAACCGCCAACCTTGCAGTTAGAGGACAACCCGCTCTCCCACCTGAGCCACAGCTGCACTTAATTTTACTGTATAGTGCCACAACTTTACCAATGGCACTTGTGGTAATTGAATCTTTTTGGCTCAACAATGATAAGAAAAGTGATCTAATTTAATCTAATTTACAAATGTTATTAGAATTGTAGATTTGTGTGTTAATGTAAAATCAGCAAAGACAACAAAAAATTGAAATTGATGTATTTGATCAACTTGCTGCTTAGAGTGTAGACTACTGCCATTTTGATACCGTTCCATCTGCATTAGCTCGCACACAGTTAGCCATCCAGTATCTATACACAGCTTAATCCTCACTAGGGTCGTGGGGGGACTGGAGCCTATCCCGAAGGCAGGGGACACCCTGGACAGGTCACCAGTCTATCACAGGGCTATACTTAGAGACAGACAACCAAGCACACTCACATTCACACCTACAGACAATTTAGAATCACCAATTAACCTCAACATGTTTTTGGACCGTGGGGGAGGAAGCCGGAGAACCCGGAGAGAACCCACGCATGCACCCATGCAGAAAAGATCCCAAGTGTCATCACTGGGATGCGAACCAGCGACCTTCTTTCTGCGAGGCAACGGTGTAACCATCGATACACCTTGCATCCCTCACAGTTATCCAAATTTAGGTAAATTTATATGAATCATCAGTTGATGCTAAGAACAATTTGCTTCTTAATTACCTGTGAAGTTGCCATAATATAGGAAGATAAAGCCAAGTCAAGGTTTTCAGAGTTCTGATCACTGCTACATGTGTTTAACTCACCCAAGACATTTAATTGAGACAACTGAAAGGGTGTACCTGCTGAGTCTATCCAGCTGACCTACTGGGGCTATGGCTAGCTGGCTGTAACCAGCTAGCCATTCATGCATGTGCTTGTACTGTGGGGATGGAGACACCAGGCACTTGCACTTGGAGGAACCCAATGTAGGTAGAGCTGACCAGCAGGTTTAAACCGGCAACCTTCTTGTTGTTGGGCAACCTGCCTTAATTTGTCCACATTATCAGTTAGAACTCCACCACTAGTTTGTAGTAGATCTAAAATGCATATGAAAATGTGAACTTGCTGCAAAGGTATAGTAGTGTTTCCAAAGACTAACTACAGCTTTTGGCCATTATTGCCAGTAAGGCTATCTATGGCAAACATAAACTAACATGTTTAGCACTAATGAAAAATGTAAGTTACCAGAGGCTTACTAGAAGTTTAGCACTACTGTCAAACTGTGGTGGCAAGCCACCAGTCAACATGTGTGCCAGTAGCGACAAAGGTCTCATTATCACCCTGCTGGAACCATAAACTGTATATAAAGGACAGACTTTTAAGTTTGAAAAGTGAAGCCAATGCACAAGTGACTTAAACCTGCATTCTCTCTAACAGCCTAAAAAAAAATCTGACTACGAGGTGTGTCATAAAAATTCCAAAATATATTTCAAACCCAAACTACAAACTACGAGTTTTCCCCTTCAGACGATCAACCAGCACGTCTACAAGGAGATCCTGCAGCGTTTGTTTCGTTCAGTTCAGAGATGAGGCAAGAGTTGTGGCAGGACAAGTCGTGGCTGCTTCACCATGACAACGCACCTGCTCACAATGCCCTGAGCATCCCACAGTTCCTGGCTGAGAAGAACATCGCCGTGCTGGAGCAACCTCCCTACCCACCCCACCTGGCTCCGTGGGATTTTTTTCCTCTTCCCCAAGCTCAAGGGGGTCATCAAGGGGACCCGTTTAGAAGACGTGGACGACATCAAGATGGCTGTGATGACGGAGCTGTGGAGGATCCTGGAAGAATCCTTCCAGGAGTGCATGGCGGCGTGGCAGAGAAGGCTGGGAAAGTAAGTTAGACTACAGGGGGATTACTTTGAAGGGAAAACTTGTAGTTTGTAGTTTGGATTTCAAATATCTTTTGTGACACCAGTCCTGAAACTTTCCTGACACACCTTATAAATAAAAGTCTATGAAATGAAAAAATTACCCTCCTTTCTCCATTAAATTGTGACCTTAGTCAACATTTTCCTAATAAGTTTATGGTCTCAGTCAGTAGTTTCAAGACTCCTTCAATACAACCTGATCTTTATTTAGTTACTTATGGTTGGATTTAGAGTTAAACAAACAATAAAACAGGGTATGTTTTAGGACAGGTCAACCTTGTGATTGACAGTTTGCTGCTGTATCGAATGCATCTTTGGTGTCAGATCTAATCTATTATGTCAAATTCCAAAGACAAAAATGGCAACAGACTGAAGGCTGTAAAACAGTATTCTGCAAACCAATGACTGATGTCACACTGACTACACCCATCTTTTCTATCCTACCTATGACTTCAGCTAACACCAGGTGGCAACCATTAATGCTCAGTCACAAGTCAGTCAGTCACTCAGTCACACCTATGGCCAATTTAGATTCACCATTTAACCTTTCATTTATATCTTTGGACTGTGGGACAAAACCAAAGCACATGCAGGAAACCCATACAGTCACTTGGTGAGCAGACCAGCAGATTCAAACCTGTATCCTTCTCGTTGTGGCCACAGTTTTTCCACAAAATAAGCCGAAAGTCTATTGCAAGTTTGCCAACGATCTAATTGACAGCATCCAAACTTGCTCCAAACTTGCGGCAACATTGTGATTGTGAGACTGTTGCCAAACTGTCGTTGACAAACATAGACGCAGGAAGTTTAATACTCCTTGAAAACTGTGATGGCAAACCATCCATCAGTATGTTTGCTGGTGGTGGCAAACTTTTCTTGTTGCCAGAATGTTGCTAAACATTAACCATTTGTGGCAACGTTTTTTTTGAAAACTTATTTCTTTGCTGCAAATCTCTCGCAAAACTTTTGCTTTAGTAAATAGCAGCTGATTGTCATGCTCCAACCATGGGCTGCATGTTCTGCTACTCATATTTGAGTAAGGGAAACAAAAATTATTCAGTGTCATTTGCTAAACATACGTCTATAACAAGAATGGAAGAATTCCGTTCTGTCTGAACAAGAATTATGTTTGATCATTTTACTATCTCAACAAACAAACACATTTCCTTCTTCCAACAGCAGCCCTGGAGAGGCATGCTGCTTTAGAAGTTTTTTGTTTTTTTTATTTTTATCTTAACTCAAACTGTGTGTTGTTCCTGAACTGAGAAGCAGTCCACCTGTTTCTGTGAGTCAACAGCAGAATTGGCTTTTCTACCAACTTCACAAGGACCGCCAGGCTTTCTTTTTTCCACATTCTGTCTTCAGTGTGTGTACATCTACACTGTTTCCACTGTGTGTGCCATGTTTGGTGATAGGATCTTAGTGACAACAGAAAAGGAGCCCTCAACAAGGACGTATTCTCACACATTTCCACAAATACCAAATATCTCATTCCAATATTCACACAAAAATGTTTATGCAATTTTAAAAGTGCTACAGTGCCTATAAAAAAAATCTTCAGCACCTTGGAAGTTTTCCTCCTTTGAATGATCCCCTTCAAGATTGAATCATGATCAGTATAATTTAACTGGTTGAAAATTTACTGAAAAATGAGTGTTTAAATTCAAAGTAAAGACACAATCCTTCAAAATAATATCAATAATAGTAACATGTAAAATAAGTGATTGCAAAAGTATTTACCTCCCTCAACTTTGTATTTAGTTGATGCACTTTTGGCCACAATTACAGCATGGAGCCTGTGTGGATGGATCTCATTTAGCCTCGAACATCTGGACACTGACATTTTACCCCATTTTTCTTCTCAAACTCTGTTAGGTTGCACAGAAGCAAATAGACCTATTTTTAAGGCCCGTCGTAAATTCTCAATTAGATTGAGGTCTTGATTCTGACTCGGACACTGCAGTGTTGTCTTCAAACCATTTCTGTGCAGCTTTGACTTATGCTTTGGGTCATTGTCTTCCTGGAAAACAAATCTAGTCCCAAGTAGCATTTCCCTTACAGTTAGGTTCTCCTCTGGGATTTACCAATACTGTGCTACATGTATTTTACCCTCTGCCTTTACTAGCCTTTCAGGGCCTGCTGCTGAGAAGCATCCCCACATCGCAATGCTGCCACCACCATGCTTCACATCATGATGCTGCCGCCACCATGCTTCACATCATGATGCTGCCACCACCGTGCTTCACATCATGATGCTGCCACCACCATGCTTCACATCATGATGCTGCCACCACCGTGCTTCACAGTGGAGATGATGTGATTGTGATGGTGTGCAGTGTTTGGTGTGTACCAAACATAGCATCTCATCTGATGGCGAAAAAGTTGAATTCTGGGACCAAATCAGACCAAAGAACTTTTTTCTAGGGGACTTCAGAGTCTCACACATGCCTTCTGGCAAACTGTAGTTGAAATGAAATGAAAAATACTTTATTTATCCCAGAAGGGAAATTCAATTAGTTAAGATCTAATATGAGCTTTTTTTCAATAGTGGCTTCTCTTTGCCACTCTTCGTTGACTGTTAAAGAAAGGAAAACAGTTCTTGCATGCACAGCCTCTCCCCACTCAACTGATGAAGATTGTAACTACTTCAGAGAAGTCATAGGTGTCTTGGTGGCCTTCTTCACTCATCATTAGTCACTCGTCTTGCATGGTCACTCCGTTTTTAAGAAGGGCCCCCTCTAGGCATTTTTATACATGTACCATATTCCATCGATTTCTGAATAATGGATTTAACTGTACTCCAGGGGATATTCACCGACTTGGAAATGTCCTTGTATCCCACCCCTGACCTTCGCTTTTCAATGACCTTTAAACATAATTGCTTAGAGTGTTTTTATCTTCATGGTGTAGTCATAGCCAGGGGTACTGATTCACCAGTTATTAGACCTTCCAGATACATGTGTCTTTATAGTACAATCACTTGAGACACATTCACTGCAGTCAGATGATCTCCATTTCAGTAATTGTGTAACTTTTGTAAATTTTTGTTCTGAAAAAAAAAAAAAAAAGCCAAATTAATTCAATTAGAATTCAATGCTGAAAAGCCATAAAAGACAAAAACTTTCAAGCTGGGTGAACAGTTTTTATAACCACTCTTTATGGTGGCATTTGATATCTAGATGTTTGTTCATTGCACAAAAATGTTCACATTTTCTACTGAGGAATGGCTCTTCCTAGTGCCCCTGTCATCCTTTGGTTAGCAGCACCTCTAAGCGGACGGTTACACCAGGCTGTTTCCCATCAGAGGCCAAAGGTTGTGCATGTCAAGTCATGGTCAGTTGGCCCACAGGTGTAAACGTTGTATAATCCAAGTAGGCAGCTGTGTTCACTTCTTTTATTTATTCTCTTGCACGGAGTCCTCTTGTATGTGAGCACCTGGAGAAGCACTCACTGGTTTCGAGACAGTGATGGAGAAACTGTGAATTCTGTTTGGCATTGTTCCCTGTCTCTGGGAACAGCCTCAGCAGCCTCTGTAAGTCTGCAGAATTGGCGAAAATGTGACTCAAAGTGTATACAATTTGTGTAATGATTTGAGTTTTAAATCTGATTATGATGATTTGAAGGTGTTTGACTCATTTGGGGTTACTGAGTGCATGTGATCATCGTTAAATTACTATTTACCTTCACTTGTCAACATTGTGATTACAAATTATCAGCTGGACATTTCACAGATGACCAATCCGATTAGAAAGGCTATTTTTCTCACATTCACAACACGGGCAGGGTGACCTTTCTGCAAGATTGTCTAATCCTTGCACAAACACGTTGTGTAATATTTACACATCTATGCTTGTATCTTTTTTTTTTTTTTTAATCTCATGATCTCCTGGATTATTTGCTTTTTCAACAGTTGAAAGGTGAAAGGTGAAAACCTTACTAATTGGGCGTGGTGGCGAAAGATGGTTGTTGCCAAACTGGAACCTTTGGAGAAACCTAAACCCATACTGCCTCCAATGGTGTGTTCAAAAGCAATCTTGTGAAACAGAACTAAACATTGAAATGTATTAGAGCATAAATAACAGTTTGGAAATCTCACTTAGACTGCTAGATTATGTCTCCACCCCTGAGAATAAAGTATTTTTTAGTTTCTTCTACTCCAGGCATTACCTAACCCAACATTTGGGTTCCTCACAGCCAACATTGTGTTTTTTTTGTCTCTATATTATTGTTAGGAATGTTGATACACTAGATGTACTGCTTTGTAAAATAAAGATGAATCTGTTGTCATACAGAGGGCACTTTTTGGTTGGGGGTTACTAAATGGGTCATCTGGCCTCATTTAACCAAATTAAAAAAAAAAAAAAAAAAAAGTTCATGCCTGACCATCTCACATATGTCAGATTTTTTTTCTGTTATTTTTCTATTCTGGTTCCACTTTTCATAGAATTATTTGAAGCACTATGAGTTGGAAAACTGTGATTATATAACTCTTCCAGTTGGAGTGGCTTCACCATCACACCTGCCTGATGATTGTTCTAATATCCGCCAATAATGCAACAAAAGCATGATTTCAGTCTTGTTTTATCTCAGAAAGTATACGTCTGACTGGTACCACACTCCACATTTTTAAAGCTCCTATTGTTGCCAGTCACAAGAAAAACATTCAGCCTCTTAGGGTTAAATGTCATGTCTGTCAAGTTTCTGTTCATGTCTGCACATTATGTCTCGTCTTTCCTGTTTCATTTTGAAATCACTTCACTGGGTGTTCTGTTCTAGTTTTACTTCCTGTACCTGTCTTGTCCCACCTGCTCCCTGATTACCTCCCCGCACCTGTTTCCCATCTACCCTCATTACCTCGTGTATATTACCCTGTGTGTCTCACTGTCTCGTCGCCAGTTCGTTGCACTTCACAGTCCTCGTACCAGCGTTTATTCAAGTTAAGTCACAGTCTGTTTGATCTCGACCTTGTTTCTGCTTTTTGACCTTGCCTCTTGTCCGATGATTTTGGATACCTTTGCCTGTTTGTTCACAACATTGTTTCTGCTTTTTGGACCTTGCCTCTGCCCGCCGATTCTTGGATACTTCTGCCTGTTGGACTGAATTCCTGTGTACCGAACCCTGACTGTCATTAAACCTGTTTTTTGCCTGAACCTACTCTGAGTCAAGCATTTGTGTCCACCGATTCTGTTAGTGAGTTCATGACATTAAAAAAATAAAGGATTTACGGTTGGTGGAATATCAGAGTTGACCGAAACATTGACATTTTTTGACTACATCTAAACTATCATATATCTAGTTTGTGTTATTCTGTCAAAGCAGGGTTGTGCCATTGAAAACCATATATATACATAGGAAAGAGTCTGCAAAATTTCAGGATTCTAGCTAAATTCTTTCTCAAGTTATGACACTTCAAACATTGTTCCACAGATTGGCACAAAGAAAACTGCGCAAAGATGGTCAGCTGTGGAGAATTCAGTGAACTGAGGCAGAATGAGCCAAATCATACTGTAGTCAATAGTTTCAAAGAATAACTAAATCATGATAAATGTATATTTAACCTCAGTTCATGGCTAGTTTGAGGCAAAATCTGATTGACAGAAGTCATGCAGGAGAGACTAAACCCTGGCCTGGCCGGACCTACTCTTAACATCCGTCTGAGCCCAGTTTCTTGGCCGGACTGGACAAACTCTGCTGTGACTGGGTGGGCTGGAACCACCTCAGATAGCCTTTAGGATGCATTCAGGAGATCCTCGCTCACACTGAAGACTGATGGCACTGAGACCTGTTTGGCTACTCAGTTACCTGCTGGTGTCATGGGCTTGAATTTTGTTCAGTTATTTCCTGTTTTATTTTGTACAGATCCCTGTCCTTGTGCATCTCTGGTTGTTTTACTTCCTCTCTTTAATCGTTTTTCTCTCTAATTTTGATTGCCTCGAGTATTTAACCTGTGTTGTCTCTCCCCAATAGTTTCCTGTGTGTATATAGTCCTGCATCTTCCTTTGGTCTCTGCCAGTTAAACCTGTGTTATGCTACACTGACGTCTACCTGCCTGAATCTCCTCATCTGGTTTGTGCATTTTATTTTGTACCTCGTCTTCTTCCCTTCATGTACTGCTGACTGTTACCTTCCTGATAGGCTTCTTTAGCTCCATGTGGGTTCTGAGCTCTGGGTTTGTGGTTTTTGTACCTTTATTGGATCAGTTCTTCAGTAATCTCTTGGACTGTTAGTTAATATAATACTTGGATCAGCAGCTGCCTTTGATTTGTTCACCTCTTAATTGTTCTGTAAGGTTTTTAGTGTTAGTTACTACAACCTGCCTGAACAGACGTCTGACAACTGCAGCAACTTTGCAGGAACTGGCTAAAACTGTTGATTGTATATGCAGCCTATTGCTAAGACATGCCGTGCAAGCATAAAACGTCAACAGCTTTACAACAAGTTTTACAAGCCTTTAGTACAAAACAAATTGAAGTGTCCATCTATTTATTCTCAGAGGATCCAACAAATGAGACCTAAAGGTGCTGTTGACCTGACCTGAATCATCCAGCAGAGGACACTAGAGGACTCCTGGAAATCAGTGCTGAGATGAACGAACACTCCACTGAACCATAGACTGTATAAACTCCTATACAGTCTATGCACTGAACAAGCAATGACACTATGATGTCCGGATCACCTTTGGATGGGCACCGTGCTGCCTCCCGTCGTGTTGTGGTCGGTGAGTGTTTAGTTTAAATAAGATGCCAGTTATACAAAAGAGTCCAAAAACTAAATGGCTTTTTGTGATTCAGTTGGACCACCTGTGGTGTTTAAGATCATCAGCAGTGGAATCACTTTTCCATCCATCCATTATCTATACACCACTTAATCCTCACTAGGGTCATGGGGGGCTGGAGTCTATCCCAGCTGACTCAGGGTGAAGGCAGGTTCACCTGGACAGGTCGCCAGTCTATCACAGGGCTACACTTAGAGACAGACAACCAAGCACACTCACATTCACACCTACGGACAATTTAGAATCACCAGTTAACCTCAACATGTTTTTGGACTGTGGGAGGAAGCCGGAGAACCCGGAGAGAACCCACGCTGCACGGGGAGAACATGCAAACTCTACGCAGAAAGATCCCGATGCCCCCACTGGGATGCAAACCGGCGACCTTCTTGCTGCGAGGCAACAGTGCTACCAACCACCTTGCAGCCCCAGAATCATTTTTTCATCCATATCTTTATTTTACGCATCTGCATCACAACATGTGTACAGACAGGAAATCCCAATCATTAAAGGGCAGTCAAGAGGAAGCTGGACAGACTTACTGAAGGTATTTCCAGTTTGGTATGAGGAAAAAATTAAACTCTCACATTTAGTGAGCAATTTAGGTCTGTTTCTAGATTCATATCTACTTTAAGGACTGAATTTGACAGCTCTGTATTTATTTTTAAGAGCATTGTAGACAAAAGACCACAAGAGGGTGACAGAAGCTCATGATTCTGTTCTGAGTTCAGTTTCAATCTGCTGGCTTGTCAACATGACTTCCATCTTTGCATTTAAAACACATTATGCTAAATTAATATTGAAATTGAACGAAGGTAAATTTAAAAAAAAAAATCAAGTAGTAATGCAATTTATGTAGCTGAAGGTTATAATTTAAATCCTGATTAATTTTATTCTTCAACCCATTTGTCACCTTACAGTTTAAAAAACAAAACAAAAAGAAGCTTGAAGGTCTTTGCAGTTTTAAAGTTGGGCATTATACAAGAATGAGTTTCTATTTGTAAAAATATTTTTAATTTTCTTTTCTTTTTTTAAATTCATGTAGATATATACATTTTACTTTTTTCTAAATATTTGTAAATTAACAAACAAACTCATATAACAAAAACAATTTACTTTTCTGCTTTTATTTTGAAAGTCCTTAAAACACATTCTTTTTCTTTTAGTAACAAATATCTGTAAAAATGTTCCTGATTTTTGTTTTCAGAAATACAGCAAGAAAATAAACAGCGTGTCCTTAATCCAGTTACTCAGAGTTGTCCAAAGTTGCCAGAAAAAAATACTTTTGTAGCTGCTTTAAGTGCAGCAAAGCGTAGTTTATAGTCACACATTCTACAAAAGGGAATTACTGTTTATAAAAACACTAAGTTTTGATTATTTAGTTTGAGTCTTTAATTATTATTTTTTATTTGTTTATTTATTTATTTATTTATTTAAATTTAAGCAGTGTATTCAATAGGGAAAGTTTTTGTTTGGGTCCCATATAATAGTATTTAAAGCAATAGTGTTCCAGTTGTGTGCCAACATTCTGGAGAAGATCCACCTGGAGAAGACCCAGCCAACTTCCTAAAGATCTTATCCAGCGTTCTGTGTAACAGTGCCGGTTCCGGGAGTGACTCTGAAGTTGTCTCGTCTCCAAAGCGCCCCGTGCGTAACTCTGCCCATTGTAAACCTGATACTGCGCCAGTGAGCGGCAAGCGGCGACATTTACTGCAACCTCACAGACACCAGAGAGCCGCAGGACAGACGGAACATGTCCAGTCTGAAGGCGGTTACCGTCATCGGTGTCGGGGTCGGTGCCATGCTGCTCAGTCAGGGCAGAGACCCGCTGGACGCAGGACGCAGCGGGGAGTCCACATGGAGCCAATCCGGGCTGCAGGAGGCTGCAGGGCGGGCTGTCCTCTGCATCCTCGCCGCACTTTGTTTCCTCGTCTTAAAGTTTCTCTACCGGCTGCTCTTCTGTCCCCTGGAGCTGCTGAAGGCGCCTGAGGATGTGGGGTACGTCGCCGAGGACGGGCGCAGCAGAGCGCAGGCGGCCAACGAGGTGCGCCGCAGGAGGAAAGTCGGAGAGCTGCCTCCGGTTTATCCAAACGGCTGGTACCGAGTGCTGGACTCGCACATGCTGGAGAGGGGCGAGGTCAAAAATGTCTTTATTCTAGGTATGATACACAGTGGTGGTTGCATTACTCTATACAGTAACAGACTTCCGTGTCTCCATAGTTGGGCCTGTATGATGCGTAAATGGTTAAAGCTGGACAGACATGGTGGGTTGTTGGTGATGGATGGTGAATTCAGTAAGATGTCCCTTTATTTCTGACTGAGTAGAAGAAACTTAAATCTCAGGACATGGAAGTGGCAACTTAAGTCTCTTTACTTGAGCTTCAGCAAGCATCATTTTAGCACTAAAAAGTCATTTTAAACTGGATGTTTGATGAAGACAGGTGAGGTTGGGGACCACCAGGTGATGCTGAAGGAGAGCCGGACTTGTTCTTATTTGCAGCAGACTGTGTGTGGTGTGGGAGTCCCTTTGTTATGTACGAGAAAGTTTGCTGGACAGTAACTAGGTGTTGCTTCTTCCTGGTTACTGTGGACTTTACGAGGTCATTGGGTTCAAATGTTGAAAGACGGTCAGATGTGGTCTGATCCCAAGCATGGATGTGTTTCTTTAAGTTGTTTTTGGACATATTTTGTCTCATTTGTTTTTCAAATGTTATAAAGCAGACTTTGACCTGACGGTTGGAGTTCAGGCAGGTTTTATTGCAGGAAGTCTCTGCAGCAATGATTGTCTCTGACCACGATGAGAACTCAATCAATGCGGCTGGATTAAGCTCCCAAAGACGCCCAAATCTCCCGTTTACTCATTTTGTTCTGCATCATTTTCTTAACTAAAAGAAGGGCTGATTGATTTAGAGTAAATATCTAATTGCAATTTTTTTCCACAACTGATTATTTTATAGTCAAGATCATTATCATTACTGTTTTATATGTTTTATATGGAGCATTTAAAGAAACAGCCATGGTTCCAAAGCGCTTTCAAGCTGAAAAATACAACTATTGTGTCAAATTAACATGACAGGTTTAAACACTGCAGTGTTATTTATGGTGTTAAATTACCTGAATAATTAAATATTAAGGAGAAAACCCCTACAAAAACTACATAGGACACCATTTTTCCTAATTATATTAAATATTAAGGCCAAGACCCCACAGTAATAATAATACGGAGATTAACTTGGCTAATTTAGGACCAAAGAAACCCAAGAAAGTATGCGTGAAAATGCAACAAATCTAAGGATTCCCTACAAACACATTTTGGTTTTTACAAGTGAGTACAGCACTGTTGCCTCGCAGCATGAAGGTCACCGGTTCGCGTCCCGGTGGGGGCACCGGGATCTTTCTGTGTGGAGTTTGCATGTTCTCTCTGTGCAGCGTGGGTTCTCTCCGGGTTGTCCGGCTTCCTCCCACACGGTCCAAAAACATGCTGAGGTTAATTGGTGATTCTAAATTGTCCGTAGGTGTGAATGTGAGCATCTTGGTTGTCTGTCTCTAAGTGTAGCCCTGTGATAGACTGGTGACCTGTCCAGGGTGTCCCCTGCCTTCACCCTGAGTCAGCTGGGATAGACTCCAGCCCCCCATGACCCTAGTGAGGATTAGGCGGTGTATAGATAACAGATGGATGGATGGACAAGTGAATACAGTGTGCTATTTGTTGTATTGCAGATGTAAACCATTAAAACATGTCTTGGGACATTTTAGAGCACAAGACGGTCTCTAAAGTGATTGTCACATAAGTATTAGTAAAAACTAATGACCCCAGTGTAAACCCTACATCACATACCGTATATCCTAAATTGCAGCCTTGACAGACATATTTTCTTATTTTTTGGATTGCCTGGTCTCCTTCTATAATAATGCCTGCAGGATATAACCGGGCTATGTGCATCTGAAGGTAAACTGCAGTGATATCAAATGAATCTATGTCTGGTTATATGATCACAAAGATGATAGAGAAAAAGATTTTTGCCTCCTGAAAATTGTCCCCCCACATATTGGCAAACTGGAAAGAACATGAGCATTTTTATCTAGAAACGTCCTTCCATCTATTTTTATCCAAAGCGTCATTGTACTTCAGAACAGATTTGGCCTGCAGAGAGACCGACGGCCTCATCTCCTCACAAAGCAAATATTTACAATGTAATAAAAGGCGGCACAAGCACACAAAATGTTTTCATTTTCTCAGCTGTAATTCTGCAAAACAGTTTCTGCAGGCAGACAGGAATATCAAACTCCTCACACTGTCAGTCCTAGTCACAGTATTTACATGTTTTCTAATGTAATGCTCACTTTTAAAAACAGTTTGTGTGCAGCTGCAGGCCGACAGCAACACTTCCACAGTGTGTCCTTTCTCAGGCTTCGACTTTGGAAACATTCACACCTCCGGTAACCTGTGGAGGCTGTGGAGCATCAGGCACCACTACATGACCTGCAGAGAGGCTTAGCACCGAGCTCAGCAGTCAGAGTTCATTAGAGAGCACGGAAGACAGTGCAGAATCTGACAGAACTCTGGACCGGTTCAGTGTTTTTGCAGAGTAGCAGTGAAAGATCGATTCGCTCCACCTGTGTGTTCTTCGTTCTGTTTTGATGTGAGACAAGATTTATACTGCTTTACACTCCTCTGCACAGTTTTACCAGAGTGTGCTGTGTGGAAGCCCTCCTGTCTGTCCAGTTCACATTATGGAGGCTTTTTTTTTTGGACTTTTGTTGTTCACATCTGACTGCAGTTCTCCCCGTTGGTCTAACAGGCAGCACTAATGGAGAACACTGAAGAGCTTGAGGCTACAATAAAAAATGTTTGTATGAATGTGGCTACTTGTGCCAAGGTGACCTGGTTGCACAGGGAGCACGACAGGACACGTCTGGAGGGCATGTCACTTTGGCCACTGTAAACAAAAAAATACAGCCCATTTTGCGGCTTTTGCTTTTGAATCCTGACTTTGTCGTTTTTTTGCCTTCATATCCAGGTTCACTCTGGTTTTAGCTTTGGTGGCAAAGCAGCACTTCATCGACTCCAGAGGGTTATTAATCAATATATAACCAGATTTCCACTTTTGGGAAAACTGGTAAAAAGACAGTTTTTGCTTTAAAATGTTTCATTTATTAAATAGTTTACTTTTTAACCAAGCCACTTGTTGGTTTTTGGGTGTGTGGTGGAGTTAAGAAGAGGCCTCTAGTGGGAGGTTAATCCGTCCATGCTGTCAACCAGCCAGTGTGAATGCTGAGGATGACTTTTAAAAAAAAAGTTTAATCGTAGTCAGTCTCCAAGCAGACTCATGCACACTGTCTAACGTGCAAAAATACATTTATTAGCACGACGAAAATGACTTTCATAAATAGCACAAACATTCTTGCATCGGGGCTGCAGAGTGGCGCAGTTGGTAGCACTGTTGCCTCGCAGCAAGAAGGTCATCGGTTTGCGTCCTGATGGGGCACCGGGATCTTTCTGCGTGGAGTTTGCATGTTCTCCCCGTGCAGCGTGGGTTCTCTCTGGTCCAAAAACATGTTGAGGTTAATTGGTGATTCTAAATTGTCCGTAGGTGTGAGTGTGAGTGTGCTTGGTTGTCTGTCTCTAAGTGTAGCCCTGTGATAGACTGGTGACCTGTCCAGGGTGTCCCCTGCCTTCACCCTAAGTCAGCTGGGATAGACTCCAGCCCCCCATGACCCCAGTGAGGATTAAGTATAGATAATAGATGGATGGATGGATTCTTGCATTGTATGAGTAAAGTCCTAGAAAAAGAATACTTAAAGCCTGTTGCATTCTCAAAAAGAACTAGACTAACAGGTTGCATATATGCATGATCCTGAACTACCCCAGAACACAGAACTCTGCTAGATATCATTAAAAATGGCAACGAAGAAAGGTGAAAATCTGTAAGGAAATGTCAGAGTAATGTATTTCCTTGAGACCATCTCTAGTTTATCTACAGAAAAATGTACAGAATTGATATATTTTTAATTATCTTCTGTATGGTTCTTTGGGATGTTTTGATATTTTTACATCCTTATGAGTCAGTACGGAGTCACAGCTGCTTCCTTTTGAAGATGGCTTCTCTCTTTATACCCAACAGTTTGCCTGATGACAGTCTTGCACTGAAACGTTGCGCTGATGAATGTAGTCTTGCGAGTTTCAGTCTGCAGGAGTCTGACTGAAACTTGCATCATGAAACGGATGTGTTGTGCAAAGACTTCCTTTTGGTTTGAAACACACTGTGGCTCAACACAGATGATGCGTTGTCTTCATTGCACATTTTCAGTTCTTTTGGTTTATTTGCTGACCTTTCCACGACTGTCATGGTTGCCAGCTCATCTGTCTTTGTTGCTCTCTCTCTGTTAGGACAGTTTCCAAGGTAGGAGCTCATATTACGGAGGGGTTTTTGTATTTTAGGTATGTATGTACATTTCAAACACAATGGCCAAGTCTTTGTTGGGGCAGGTTGAAGCATTAGGGAGCTTGGTAACGCTTTTATTTGGAACAAAGCAGTTTGTACAAGCTTTTACCTGCTTGTTTGAGGTGAAGATGTCATGGAGATCGATGCCGTGGTTACGACTACATGCCAGTAATTGTCTTGATTGATGTATTCGCCAGCTGGTAGTTTTGTCCATAAATGGCAGAAAACAGTGATAAATCCACATTGTTGGGATCTCCAGAGGCAAAAAAGCTGTTTTGTAAAAGTTTATCTGCAGAGAAACCTCCTTCTAACCTTCCTCAGTCCATGATTTGTTCATGTAGGTCACGTTCCATCATAAATACTCAACTGATCCGTTTGAGCACGAGCTGACCTCTGTGATTTAGTGTTTATGTTGAGCTGATCCAGGTTTCTCTATGATCAGTAATGTGTCACATGTACGTGCTGTTTAATATGCAGCAGCCTAAAGTGTATTTCATGCTCGTCTATCTTTGGTTTTAATCGTGTGTTTCACGTTTCTAAATGCGTTTTCTTTTGTCCTAATATGCTGTTTGATCACTTCACAGAAGTTCTTTTGAATTTGAGTTGAAAAAGGTTTCAAAGGGCGCGTGGAGCTTTCATGTTTCCGTCTCATCACCTGCCACAAATCAACAAACGGACTGTATGAAAGGTTTTATACCCGTGAAAGACGCATCAGTTAGAGCAACACCTGGTCCGTGTCCGAAATCGGTCACCACTTGCTACATAGGCTGTTTGTGACTTTCTATTTGGACAGCACTACTAAATGACAATTATTACATCCTACATGGTGAACTCAAAATATCCCACAAGGCACCATGAAGAGTAACGTTTAGTCGATGGTCACCAAGAAATATGTACCATTGTGGAAGCCAATTAGGGATTGGTGACATTTTTATTTTAATATCATGTTAAGATGAATTTTCTACTGAATATATCCCTTCTATAGGTGTAACTGTCCATATGTTATGGCAAGAGAATATTCAAATCTAAAATAATAATCTATATTAACACCTTTTAATGGAAGCAGAGTAATACAAAGTTCTTTATTTACTTATAAATTTATGATAAAAATTCCAGTCTGTTCACTAGCAAAGCCAGAAACGAGCTCATACGTTTAATTGACCACCAGTGATGTAATTAATGCATTAAATAACTCAAATAGAGCATGAAATTGTTATTTTTGCTGAGGAGCTTCCTCCATAGTTCACTATATAGTGGTCTCTAGATAGGTAGTAGAGAATGAGTGGATGATTTTGGACACTCCCCTGTGGTTACAGCATGTGGTAGGAAGTAATGGTCTTCTTTACCACCAATTTATCCACAAGCTATTTCGCCAATCAGCTATTTTATCTTTTGGATATAGAAGATCATCCCTAAATTTCCACAGCTCAAGGTGACACTGAATGATTACTTGTTTTTGTGCCAACAACAGTCCAAAAGATATTTAATTTATAGTTATATAAGAGAGAAAAGCAGCAAATCCTCACACTTGACAAGCTCAAACCAAATGAAACGTCTAATCAGGATTGTGGTTCTAATGATTGAGTCCATTTAATCTGCTGACTGAAGCCAAACTGAAGCACGATATTAAAGTGATAGCGGCGACTGAGCTCACATGTGAGCATTTCTGTGACAACTGGTCAAGCTCAGAACATAGAAACTTTATAATAACAGTGGTATTTTGGGGTGTTTTTGATTGATTTTGATCACATGTTTCTATATGTTATCTTACTTTAGGCACCATTGTGGCTCCTGTTCACTTTAAATGCGGTGCAGAACTGTGGTTGATGATGTGGGAAACATAAAGCAGTGCATGAGCTGCTTTTGTGGAGAAAACACAAACACTTTTCTGTCCATGAGGGTCAATATACAGCTGATTTATTTTCTACTTTCTCCCCCTGCAGTCCCTTTCAGCTCAACTTCTCCCCGTAGCGTTGACCCGAATCAAAAGCTGGCCTCCGCTCAGGTTCTGCGTCATGCTATGAATTACTGCAGAGTCGCCCTCCTTGCTTTCCTCCAGTCATCCGTTTACACCACATATTAAATTCTGCCTGCTGGGTCTTTTCTCCCCCATGCAGTGCCGTGTCACCCCTCATTTGGCCAAGTCTTATTTTGGATTTCTTAGAACGTTAGTCTACATTGTACAGTGGCCTCTAGGGGCAGTAGTGAGCTTTTCACCTGTGAGGCAGACAAGCAATGGTAGTTGAGGGAAAAGCTGTATGAAAAGGTATTCTCTCGTCTCCATGGATAAACATAAATAACAGAGAGAACACAGGCAGAAGGTAGTAAAACACCACTTTAGCACCCATATAATCACAGTGACTGAGAAGCTAAAGACTTAAAAACTGCCCCTAGAGGCCTGTGACACCACCGTTGTGTGACTGGATATGCAGCGTTTTCTTTTTGCAGCTCGTTTCTGTTCATGCAACACATTCATATATAAGCAGCTCATTTGTGTACATGCACATTTGCCCCCATCGGCCACCGTAACAGTGACCCTGCGCCGGGAGAACTGGCTCAGCAGTTAACCACCGTCTGCGCTAAACTCTGCAGGGAGTGACTACAGCTGAAAGTCAAGCCAGATACAGTAGGTCAACATCCTCATGTCTGAACTCAGTCTGCACCTGCTGCATATGTAGGGGTTTCCTAGAACCCCGACTGAAGGAGCTTTAATTAGACCACAGTCTGGACCAGAAGAGTCACTTTAAACGTGTGTTACTCATCAGTCAAAAAAGACAAGCAGCAGGATCAAGGTGATAAAATAAACAGTGAAATTACTGTTTGAAGCCAATATAATTTGAATTAATTTCCCCACAGTGGTACTATTAAAAAAACCAAACTACTATGGTAGAATGTCATGCAGATCCAACCCCCTGTTAGGGATGAACAGTTAATTAATTCCAAATTGAAATTGCAATTTTAAAACTGCAGTTACAATAATCCTATGAAACACGTCTGATTAGGACTTGGTTATTTGTCACATGCAGGTTAACACACAGTCAACTATGCAATGAAATCTTTTGGACCAGAAGAAGAACCAATGGACTCACTACTCAGCACTAGAAAAAAATAAAAAAAAATAAAACCACCGGAAAAACAAGATAGAATGTGTACAGACAATGTACAATACTGACAAAGAATTTGTCTTTATGCATGAGCATCTGACCCAAAGTCTCGATTATGTCAATGATTTTACATATTCGGTGACATTTTTGTGTTCTTAATCTATTACACAACAAAATCACAATCTCAAAAAAAAACCATCCTAACTGAGTATTTTCCCAGATTGTTCAGCTCTGCCTCTTATACACAAACGTCCATCTTTTTTTTTTTTTACTGCAATTGCCTTATTTCCTGTAAATGTTCAAGCGGTTTAGGAAAATTTAAATGGTGCTAAACTCATGGAAAAAAACAAAATCTACTTTAACAAACACCTGCTTTTGTAAAAGTGAAGTTTGGCACAGCGTGAACACTGTTCTCTAGAAATATTTCTGTTTTCAGCTTGCATGAATATACACATTTTGGGCAGTTTTTCTTGTTTATATAAAATGTAAAGTTAATCCACATTTTATCCATTTCTGTAGCAACCAAAACTGTTGAATCCAACACTCTGACCCAGTGTATTCAGTACTGGCAGCTCATTTAAGACCAGCTTTTAAAGATCTGTCTCTGCTGTAATTGACCTGCCAGGTGAGCAGCTGGCAGTGTTTCGGGGTGAGGATGGGAAGGCCTGCGTGCTGGACGCCTACTGCCCTCACCTGGGCGCCAACCTGGCCGTGGGAGGACGGGTGTTTGGAGGCTGCATCGAGTGCCCGTTTCATGGGTGGCGATTTCAGGGGAGTGACGGCAAGTGTGTGAAGGTTCCCTATTCAGACAAAGGTACGAACTGAATGTGACGCCTGGAAAACTCTGCTGCTGAAGGCGTCTTTAGTTTCCAGGTCCTTTCAGCCTTCTTGTGTTTCCATTGTGGTTTATCTGACAGATTCCAATGTGATGTCAACTCCAGAAGTATTAATACAACAACAAATAGCACTTACTGGATGGAACTCCATTTCTTTGTAGGAACTAGAACAATGTAGGATTTGCTATGTTAGCCTTAAAGACGACTGTGATCTTGTGGATGTCGATGTCATTGGTTCTGTTTAACCAATCAGCATGAAGCTTTACAGAAGTCCTTTCCCTGAAGTAGCTACTGTTTTCTCTCCTGAGGTTCTACGTAGTCGGTTCTTGTGCACAAAGGTTCAGGCTGCCCTAAAACGCAAGTTCCTGCAGTGGAAAACACCCTTAAAGTCTCAGTGCTCTGGAATAATTCACAACTTATAAAAACAAAGCTCTTACACATTATTCATTATCTGATGAATAATGCAAATAATTGGACTCTTTGATTTTTTTTTTTTTTTTATTTAAAAATGAGCAGCAAAATCTTGCTCGAGGTCCACAAAAGCTGCAATATTCATTAAACATGAATATTTAGAGCAAATATTGTGCAAATTAGTTTGTGTACAAAGTCAGTAATTTTGTCCAGAGGGTGGCACCAAAGGGGAAGCAGACCGAGTGGAGATGTTTCAGCCTCTGGGGAGCATGAATATGCTTAGTCGCTGAGATGAAGTGATATTATTATGAATTAGAATTACAATTCAACAGTAAAGGATTCTTTGTTGGTTACATGTTAAGAGGCAGTGATTTAGATTTGTTTGTTCTCAGTGCCAGAGTTTGCCAAAGTGCGCTGCTGGCCCAGCTGCGAGGTCAACAAGCAGATCCTGGTCTGGTTCCACTGCGATGGAGAAGAACCTCAGTGGAAGATGCCAGAGCAGCAGGAGGTCACGAGGGGAGAGTGGGTGTATCGAGGGAGAACCGAGCACTTCATCAACTCGCACATACAGGTGGCTGCGCAATGTGTGTTGTTATGTTCGCAGCATGAAGGCGCTTCATTGAAGATGAAACCGTTTTCTTATTGTTTGTGATCAGTATGATTGTTTAGTACAAAGGAGGCTCTTCCCTCAGCGCCCTTCAACTGGTTACTTTGAGTCCTCAGATCTGCTTTCTGTACTTGCACATACTGTAAATACAACTCTGCCGGCTGAAACTTTTTATTTTTCAAGCAAATTCACGAAAAATGGTGTTTTCTCTTCGGTGTAGGAAATTCCTGAAAATGCAGCCGACGTGGCTCACCTGGCTCACCTGCACACTCCGGGCATGCTCAGTGGAGTAGATCTGCGATACACCAACAGCAAAACATGGCAGTTTTTGCGACATGACTGGAAGGTAACATCTTGCAAAGTTTCAGTCAAATCGTCTTAAATCTGAGCACCTTGAAGGATGAATTTCCCAAACAAACAAGCAGATATCCCCCCAGCTGAAGGAATGTTTGTTGGTCCACCCCTTTTGGCCATGAGTGGAATATCTCGACAAACACTGGATGAATATTGGGAGCGTCATACTCTTAGTACTCCATGTATTTCTGTCTGAATGTCTGTGTGTTTTCTCTGTGTCTATTTAAGGCTCAGTGGATACCAGAGTCGGAGCCCAACAAACATTGTTCCCAGATGCTGGTGAAACATGCGCTGACCATCTTTGGATACCACTGGTCGCTACTGGATGTCGATGTCGTGGCCAGACAGGTGCAGAAAAGTCAATAATTCAATTCTTAGTTCAAATAAAATGAAAAGATTTAATCCATGTTGACAGGGTTCAGAACCGTGTCTCTCTAAGTGTTAAATAAGAAGTAAACACTGAGATGGCTTCTTCACTGTCTGCTTTAAACAGAGCAGAGCCGAAAGGAGTGTTTGTTGTAACAGAAGCAGCCTGATCGGTATTCTTATGGGACAGAAACACTGTTTGTGGATGCAAAAAATCCAACAGTGTGTAGCTGGGCAAACACAGTGCAGACTGTGCATACATGCATCCTGAAACCATTAATGATCTAAGCAGGTTAACGAGTCGCAAAGAACTGCAGAGGGACACGACGTTGCAGGCAATGATACGGTTCCTATAATGAAGGCAGGAATGTGCAATATGTAGCTTTATTGGGCATAATGATGCATGTAAATGACATTTTCTAAACAATTGACATTTACTTCTGATCAACAAGTCACATTTAATACGCTATTAAATGCATATCTGGTCAGTTTAATAGTCAGACTGCATATGCATCACAGGTATTTGTAGTTTAGCTCATTGTAGTCACAAAGAACTTTTTCAGACATTGTTATTATTGTTATTTTTGTGTATATGGGTTCTTTTTGCAGATGTCTTACAAATCTGCACATCTGTAGCTGAATTATGACTATTTTCAGATATCTACAGTTTAATTCTGACTATTTTAATTTGGTTTTTAAGACATCTTTATTTCCCCTGAAGTGCAGCATATCTACTATTGTCCTTTTGAAGTATCTAAAATTAAGATTGAACAAGTCAGAATGACTGTAGTTACCATCCATTATCTATACATCACTTAATCCTCACTAGGGTCACGGGGGGCTGGAGTCTATCCCAGCTGACTCAGGGTGAAGGCAGGGGACACCCTGGACAGGTCACCAGTCTATCACAGGGCTACACTTAGAGACAGACAACCAAGCACACTCACATTCACACCTACAAACAATTTAGAATCACCAATTAACCTCAACATGTTTTTGGACTGTGGGAGGAAGCCGGAGAACCCGGAGAGAACCCACGCTGCACGGGGAGAACATGCAAACTCCACGCAGAAAGATCCCAGTAGTTACCTTAAACAGGAATTCTGGCCAGGTGTGGGAAGATTTTTGAATCAAATGTAAACGCACATGACAAGCCAGAGTTGCCTGAAATTGAAATTCTAATGAAATTTACGCCACAAGTCTGTAATGAGAGAAGCTCTCGTTCTGCACAAACTCTTTGGCGATGAGCTCTTTCTATTTCTTACAGTCTTTTCCATCACAGGAGCTGCCATTACTTCTGCTAACGTTGTTCAAATGCTTTGTTGGGCTGATATCTGATGGGAAGTCTTGAATAAGCAGTTTAGTACTTCTCTATTCCAGTCTTATTGTTTATTGCAGTAATGTATATCATACTCATGTTATGTCATTGTTTATTTCCGAGCAATATCTGGCACAATAATTTGTTTGGGGAAAAATGAGTCTTATCTTTATCCTATCTTCAATTTATTTCTAATGATGTTTGAGATATCTGCACCTATTGTCTTGACCAGTCCAAACTGAATTACAGATTTTTGTATTTGCCATTTTGACTGGTTGGAATGACATTGAGGATATCTGAAGTAAAATACTGTTTAGACACAGTGTAATTATGACTGGTGAAATGTTATTTATAATATTAATTCCAGATATTCAAATTCAGATAGAAAATGTAATGGGGCTGACTGTATGTTTTCAAATTCTATCCGTTTTTTGGTTTTGTTTTGTTTGTCCCAGATTTTTGCCTACTACAGCTTTAAAAGCCTTTCCAACCTTTTTATGAATGTTGATTGGTTAATATTCTTGACACATACCTAGTATGACAGTGCCGTAGGCGTGACATTGCTTGATGACTACAGATGAACAGAGGAGGCTCAGTCAGGGCGGAAAATGAAGCAATTTATTGATTAGATATCAGTTTAATATTTTTTTAAAAAGCTGACTATTGGATCCGATAGTCCTCTCGGTCAAACCCTGTTTTAATTGCAAATGAATGCAAGTGATAAATCAATCACTCGTGCATAAACAGACATGACAGTTCTATGAATCGACAGCTTTAAAATAAGTATTTCCATATATGAGGAATCAGGCTGCGGTTATGTTTCTGTGTTGCAGGTGGGTCCAGGAGTGGTGTTCCTGATGTTTAACCACAGTTTTCTGGGCCGAGGCGTGATCATGCATTGTGTGACTCCAGTGGAGCCTCTGCTGCAGTGTGTCTCTCACACCATCTTCTACCAGTCAAATATCCCACCTGTGGTGCCCAAGTTCATCCTGAAGGCAGAGTGCATTCAGGTGCAGTGGACCCTCCAATTCTACAATCACGTTGTCTTTCATTGTTCGCATCCCGACTCAAATGAACACTTTTGAAACAATTTCTGCTTGAGCATCTCTGATGTGCCTGAAAAATGTATAGTACCATATATATACTGTATATATGAATGTTTATAAAGATATTTGTAAGATATTTAGCTTGATAAATCAAAACTTTTCAAAGTTATGTGCACATATTTACATACATTTGTAATTTCCCTTTGATCCACTTTCAGGTGTTTAGGAATTTGAGGCTGTTTAAAAACAATATCTCAGGAACAATTGAAGATAAAAGCCTGAAATTTTCACTGTTATTTCTCATCATTTCATTGACTCAGAATCTGCAGTATTGGACATGTTAATCAACTAGTTACTGATTATAGTTGAGCTGAAATATGAAGAAGAGCCCCATCTTAAGGCTCATATTACCAAAGGATGATGATGCAGAAATCAGCTTGTGATATTTTCTGAACCATGTTTAAATGCATACCACAATATTTCAAAATAAAGCGTGTAGAAAACTTTTGAAATTTGAAATACTTAACAAAAATGGATAAAAAGTTATTTTTGTTTAACTCATGACATGATGAGAATAAACAGTGAAGATTTCAGGTTTAGTTCCTGAGATATTGTTTTTCCAACAGCCTCAAATTTCATGTGTGAAAAAACCTGCAGAAAGCGGTTCAACTTTAAAAAACATTATCTTTGGATGTACTTGATATATCAATCTAGACTTTCACAGACACCATTTTCTAAATATCTGTAGTTTATGGAGAAAGTTTCAAGCAAATCAGAGCTGGTCGAGGAGAAGTTCAATGATGATTAGAACCCAGAAGGTTTGTGCTGCTGCTCCACTGTCATCATCCTGAGCTATCTGAAGAGAAAAGACGATTATTTAAGTTGAATATATCCTTTTCAAATGACTTCATATGTGTATCTTTTGAGCCTTTCAGCCTTTAGTTGTGCTATTAGCATATTCAACACGTGGTTTTAGTCTCAAACAACCTGTTTTTTTTAGCAGCAACAGGCTCCTATGTTTAATTTTTTACGAACATCTACATGAAAACTGTTCCTTGTTAAATTTATGAGTCAGTGTTAGCCTAATTTGAGAGGTTCACGTGTGCATTTGCCTCCCACTCTGACTTCTCGTTGCCGGCAGAAGTGACATCACACAGTCACAGAAAAGGTGTAAATAGTCCTCATTAGACGTGATAATTAACTGTGAGGTGAAGAAACACAGTCGCAGCCGTTTTAGCTAAAGGGAGAAATGATACGTTGACTGAAGAGAAAAGTTTATCTGAATGCTCAACCAAAGCACAGATGAACAGTTTGATTAAACACGACGATGCTTTGCCTCTTTAAAGAATACATTTCCAGAGAAAACTCATTTTAGAGGAAAGTTCAGGGGGGGAGAGTTTTTACTGAAATGCCAAGTCTCTGCTGAGTCGTGACATTTAATCAACAACGCTTCACACAGAAACTCCTGCTGATAAATTAGAATAATTCAATGCAGCGAGGCAGAAATGCCGTCATGATTATTTAATTCTTAGCCTCGCTTTGGAGAAAATCTGCTCAAATCTGCTGAAATAAATCGGGTATAAATATAAATAATAGATCACGTTTCTTATTATAAATCAATGTAGCCTTTTTGGAATCATAATTGACAATCTTTTCCCTGTTTTGAATCCAGTTTGAGCGCGACGTGATGATCTGGAACAACAAGACCTACATCGCCAAGCCGCTCCTGGTGAAGGAGGACTCGGCCATCCAGAAGCACCGGCGCTGGTTCAGTCAGTTCTACAGTGAAAACAGTCCGCGGCTGCAGTACCAGCGCGACACTTTGGACTTCTAACCTCCCCGAACTGCAGCCGGAGACTTTCAGCAGAGAAGACGTCAGGTCAGGGTTGACCTTAATGTCGGAGGAGGAAGTCTACGATTGCTTTTTGTTCCGACATGTGCAATAAATTGCAAGAGGAAAGGGACGCTTGAGCTTTTCTTGTAATGGGACTCTACATTCATTTAACATTTGACCTTATTTGACCCTCTAACTTTCTTTTTTTGGCCTTGTAAAAGTCACTAATAGACTATTCCAGCCTCATATACAGCAGACAAGTGCCTGACTGAGTGGATTCAGTTCATAGATGTGAACTTTTGATTAAGCGAGCGATGCTAAGAGCACCGGAATTGCCTTGTTGTATCACTGACAGAACCATTAGATTGTCAAAGCCGTCTTACGCTGCACAATTTAGATGATTGAATGCATTGTGTGTTGTGATTCGATGACGTTTTCAGCGGATATGTGAATGTTTTTCTGTCTGCATGTGAGATTGGGGTTCATATAAATTATATTCCTCTACTTTGAGGTCAGTGTAAAGGTTTCTTCTGAGGTGTGTCTCATAATACAATGACTGGGAGTCACTTTCGTTCTCTTGTTGGCTTTATCTGAAAATATTATTCAGGCCTCTGATTTTAAATCTTTAATGTGTAACCACCTTGGGCTCAGCCTCAGCCGCAGGTGTGTTTGCTTTTTGATTGATATCTCAGGTTACTCAGCAGTCAGCTGATTGATCTTCTAGATACAGCGCAACGCCACGACAGCTTAAAGGACCACTCCAACCTTTTTTAGCTTTTGATGTGGTTTAGCTGGCGTCGATTTGAACTTTAGTACCATTAAGCTGCTGCTCGTTTGTGGAGAAGCTGCTCTGTTCAGGTGTTAGACTCTGAAAGTAAAGTGAGGATGCTTTTAAAAATAATTTTTCATGTTAGAATCTAATTTTATGTCTTAGGCTGTGCATAAAGACGGATAAACCCTTTGTGAAGTCACTCACAGGTTCCCAAAAGAGCGATTTTTGAGTGACAGCACCATTATTTCTGCATACATTTAGGTTTTAATACAATTTAAATGAGTGAATTACATCATAATTCACTGCCTGAACAGTTGTCGTGAACATCAAAATTAGCTGTGGAGATCAAAACTGACTTTTAATGCAGGCTGTAAATGTGTTTACTACTGCTGTGAAGTTGGACATTTAACATGGGGGTCTACGGGGATTGACTTGCTCCTGAAGCAGCCTCTAGTGGCCAGTGGTGGAACTGCAGTCGTTGGCAATTCCACTTCAATTTTTTTTTTTTTTAAATTTAGCCCTGGAGGATGGAACTAGGGCAGTAAAAACAGAAAATAACATAAATGAACTCAATATTTGGTGTGAACATCTGTTTGTTTTTACAATAATTCTGCTAGATACTCTTGCAGACAGTTTCAAGGTACCTGTCAGGTTGGTTGTTTAAGCAAACATGACACAGTTCTTCTGTGGATTCAGGCTGTTTCAGTGTCTCTTCTTTTAGTATTGATGCTTAGATCATCTGCTGCAGTTTTAGTGAGACTTGTTCTCATTTCTGAAGACGGTTCTTTATATCTCCGGTTGTGGAACGCATTTCATCTCAAACATCACACTTCTACAATGTTTGCTCGATAATCTCTGACTTGCTTGAAAATTTTATAGCACAAAATATGAATATTTATAAGGATATCTGCATTTTTAGCTTATTAGATCAAATATTTTCCCACCGATTTTTTTGCAGTCTTTTAAAATTTCCAGTGCAACCAATTTTACCATGTGTTTTGCTTTTCTTTCTCTTTGGATGTCAGTATCTCAGGAACTATTAAAAAGAAAAGCTTGACATTTGGATGTCCTTGATTCACAATCTGTGAAAAGAAAATTAAGCGATACTGAAAAGTCTCATCTTTGAGCACATAACAAAAAAATGGTGATGCCAAAGTCAGAGTGAGGTTTTCTGAACCACATGTAGCTGAACATAGAACTACTCAGAATGCATTTCAATATAAAACACTTGGTGTAACTTTTATAATTGATTGAAAATTACACTATTCGAGTGTTGAGAGTGAACCAAAACTATAAATGGCTGGAAAATAAAAACACTTGGTGCAGCTTTGATTTAACATTTTCACCTGCATGTAGTGAAATGACCCGTTGCTAATGTGAAAGTATTGATTCTAGCGGCTGTGGGCTTGTGAGGAAACATGTTCAAGTATTGTTTTCACAAAAATGGTTGGTTTACACGCTAATGTGTCGTGATGATGGAGCGATCCTGAAACTAAATCATCTTTACGCTTTGTTTTACCTTCATGAGACACTGAAGCTGAACTGAAGGCGACTGTTTTTGCATTTATGTGAACACAAACACACCTTGTACATTTTTAGCAATGTTTGTTGGGATTCTTTAGATAAAAGTTGCCCTAAATAAACTCAGTAATTTGTTCTCCTTTTATTGCTCGGCTGAGAGACAGAAATATGCAGTTGAAGCGTTTCTTTTTGTCTAGTTAGTCTGGATGCACCTTGTTGACATGATCCTGATGTAATCGCTGATGACTGCGGCGCTGCGAGGCCTTATTAAATGCCGCTGCGCCTGCTTGGAAATGTGACAACGGCACGAAGGCGACAATGTTGAGCTGTCTGCGGTGACGGGGCTGGTTGCATTTTAAATTCCCGTCATTGTCAGGTGGTCCTCGTTGGGAGAAGACAAAACAACTTTAAAATACCACGCAATACTTCCTATGAATATCAGATGAGCTGCTCTCCTCTGCTCCTTCTCAATATTGAAATGTATTTTTGTAACTGGCTAATCTACAGATGTAATGTTTATTTAAATATGCTGGATAAATCTGTCTCCTCGGCTCTAATGTGCTTGCTCATGCATGTCTGAACTGGCAAAAGCTTTCCGTTGCACTGAATATGTTAACACGTTAAATTGGGCGTAATCGTGAAATGCTCACTGTACCACTTGGCCAGCGGCACTTCTCTGAGGCTCACGTTATTGCTTCACACTGCTTATCTGCGAATATACTTCTCTTATCTCAGTTTGCGGTGTGGGAGAACTGTGTTGCCTTTGTTATACTGTGGCATTACATCAACAGTTGGTCCAGGAAGTAGGTGTAATGAGGAAACTTCCTGAGCCTGCACGCATCAAACACAAGAACCTTGTTTTGCCGTGAAGGATGGCTGAAGTCAAACTGTTTGAAACTGAGCAGGAAGGTGTTGTTGCCCTGGAAGAAAATCAGCTGCCGGCAACAGAGGAGGCTAATCTCGCAGTTGTATGCAAAACAAAGGCAGCAGAAAGCCGAGGGGATGAGAGCGACTCAGTCACACAGCCTCTGCTTCAACACCAGGTCAGCCGCGATGGGAATCGCCGAGCAGACGTGCAACCGGCGACAGATGGGCCTGACCGAGTGACATCTGTTCCACAAGAGCTGGAATTGGCTGGCAGGGATCAGGCCGGCTGCAGTGGAAGTGTCAGGAGTCTGTGCAGCGACGGCAGCAGCAGCAGCAGCAGCAGCAGCAGCCGCCGTGAGTGCCCCATCTGCAGCGAGCTGTTCGGCCCGCACGGCGACCACCGCCTCACCTTGCTCAACTGCAACCACGCTCTGTGCCACCGATGCACGACCGGCATCATGAGCCGGGCCAAAGACACCAGCCGGCTCCAGTGCCCCTTCTGTCGCCAGAACACACCGTTCCCTCAGTGGGAGATTCAACGGCTGCAGGAGGAGTCGTACTCCGACGGCGTCCACCAGCTGGCGGAGGCCTTCGTCGTGGGTCCGGGCCCTGAACTTCCGGCCGTTCCAGCAGCGTCGTCGTTGTGCTGCTTGACTCTGGAGAGCCAGCTGGAGGATCAGACTCCCAGAAACATATGTGGATGCTGCATGTATCCCTCCTGCCTCGTTAGAAGCCTGAGAGTAATGCGACTGCACTCGCTGTGTTTCTCCATGTCGGCCCTCCTGCTGCTATTCCTGGTGCTGCTCTGCTGCTTTCTCTACACCATAGTTCCTCTGATAATGCTGTCAATACTCTTCAACAAAGGCTGAGCTCGGTGGTGGAAGGTTCATTTACTCAAGTACTGTACAGATTTGAGATATTGTTCTTGAATATTTCCATTTTATGCTACTTTGTGCTTCGACTCCACTGCATTTATTTACTTATTTTTAAGATCAAGATTGTACACGATGGATCAAAGAACAAGCTTTTATAAGACAACACACGGTTAAAGATTAAACCAGTCGCTTCCAACTTTATTGACAGTTCAGTCGGGTTCACATTGTACATGTCTGGGTCCAGCTTTCTCTTTAACTTGGTTTCATTTTAATGTAAATGATCAGCAAGAATCAAACATTAGAGAAGAAACTGATGAGGGATTTATGTTTCAGATCTTTTTTCTCCCTTTAATCGTCTGACAAAACCTCAGATTTATCTCCTGTCTCTGCATGTAAAACTGTGAGTAAAGAAGCTCCACCTGCAGGAGCTGCAACTGTAAGATTCACGAATAATAATCAAATGACGCCTTAAATAATAACATACTGCATATAATAATAATATATGTCAGTCTGAGGGACCAAAGAACAACTTTCACTTTAGCTGCTAATGCTTATGTAAGTAGAAGACTTTATGCAGATCTTTTATTTCTAAGTAAATATTTCTACATTTTTCAATTGGTATTTGGACTTAAGTGAAAGATTTGAATACGTCTTCCACCACTTGTTAAACTTCTCACATGACTGAGCAGTTTATGGCTCTAACTGAAGTGTCAGCCAGCTGTTTGTCATGTACTCTAAAGCAAGATTTTAAATAATCGTCTGCTTTTTGGCTCATTCAAATTCCTTCCAGTGTTCAATTGTTTAATTAACCTCATTTATTATCTTTCGATTCAGATCACATGGTTGTTCCAATCTCACCTTTGGACTCGTCTAGCAGTCGTCTACTGTAAATATTACTATTGGAAGAACTCCAATTTAGAGTTAGCAAAAGCAAAACTGCCTGTCATGTTTGAAGTGCAGACGAGGAATTAGGTTTCAATGCTGTAAAGGTTAATTGTACAGTGTTTCTGAAATTGAAAGCATCCAGCCTGTCAACCTCGGGCGTCACTTTTCTTTGAGGACTGACACAGCTTTGTAGGATTTGGTGCTACGGATAATGGAGGTTTGACTCTAGATCAAACCTCCTCATATCTTTCTGGGTCTTGTGTTGACCTACTTCTCATCAGATGCTCTGAGCTGCTCCTGCTGCATATTCTTAGCAACAAAAACCCAGCTTGATCTGCTTTCATAGAGCACATGAAGGAAACTTGGCCCTACAGTCTGAGCCTTTGTATCCCAGTTCTGCACTCAAAGAGAGGAAGACAGCAGCGATGAAAGCCGGAACTAAGACTCCTCTGGACTTGTTCCTTTGGTTGTTTTTTGTTGTTTTGTTGGTCATGTACTTGCACTCTTTGTTTGTTACTGTACACTGTCAACACCTATTTTCCAGGTTTATCTTTCTGCCATAATATATAACCTTTTTGCATTAAAATGTCTAAAAATGACACACTTTTTAAAAATTTACTTTTTTGGACATTATCCCCTAATTTTTCCTACAATGCTCAAACCAAAGCTGCACGTCATAACTTAAACCTGCACTTTCTAAAATGGCCACTAGGGGCCGACTCTTCTGGTTGCAAAAAGAGATCTGATTGTATAGAACAAAGAGAAAATAACCCAATTTCTCACTTTATCTGTTACTTCAATAAACATTTTCCAAATGAATTCATGATCGCAGTCTCTTGTTTTACATCTTCTTCAATGCTGCATGATGTTAATTTTGCAATTTATGGTCCCATTTAGAGGAAAATAGACAATAAAGGAGGTTCTCTGTCATTTATTCCCAATTCTATTTGTCTTGGTTAAAAAAGAGCAAGATGATGATGACTATGAGT
>NW_007578492.1:35522-38441 GCF_000690725.1 Stegastes partitus
TTCTCCACGCCTCTGGTCACATCTGATTGGACCACCACCACTCCTCCTCTACCCAGCATTCACCACACCTGGTGGCTATAAAAGCAACCAGCAACCTTTCAGTCGGGGCTGGCTGGGATTTAGTGTGAACAGTCTGCCCTGCTGCCTCTCGGTCTGAGTCTTTCATGTTTGTTGTTTGAAGTCTAACTTCTGTTGGCAGCTGCTAACTCGGTGTGGGAGTTTTGTGAGAGTCTTAGTGAAGATTATGACTCCCGTTAGCAGCTGGCCAACTTTGTGTAGAAGTTACTCGTGTCTTGTGCTTTTTCTGTACTGTGTGTTTTGAGGCACTAGTTTATTTAAGTTTCTTTTGTCATGTGTGGATGTTGCTATTGGATTTAATTTTGACTAAGGAGTTTGGTTTTGTTTTCTGTTAGCTAGCTTCGACACTCTGTTCGCCTTCATTTGGCTATGTTTGGTTCTTTGATTTGTAGCAACATCCACCAGCTTCTTTTGTATTATCACTGTTCTGTTTTGTTAATTTACACTACTAAGCAATACATTGCATTACTTGAACCATTTCCATCTGGTTTTTGTTACATCCAGCTGACCCTGGAGGCTGGATCGTAACAATTTCGGTTTCAAAATTATAAGATGATGGTGGTTAATTACCAAACTGGAAGCTACGTCCTTCCTGTGCATACAGTCTACAGGCTTATTTTGCAGTTTATTCTGTAACATTTCTGCATTAAAATTTCTAAAAAACAACTGAACTCATGTTAAATGTTTTGTCTTTATCCTCTTTGCCTGCTGTGGTCGTGGAAATGACGCCTGCAGAAGGAAGATACAGGTGAGTATGTATTGATGCATGACTCACTCACTATTTTAACGTAATTGACGGCTGCACTGGGTTTACTTAAAGACTGAATTCACCGCAAAACTTTAGCAACAGAAGTAACATGGGTACACATTTAATGCAAAGTAAGCAATTAGCATTATGTTAGCTGCAATTAAATGCAACTATTTCATTAAAATGAAAAGACAGCGTTTGATTATACATGACTAAGCCTAACATAAACCTCACCTGAACCTGATTTCAGGTTAAATTAAGTTTAGTTTATTAGGATCCCTGTTTTCCACAGCATTGCAGCAGCTGGTCTTTCTGGGATCCACATGACTCCTAACAGGTCAATTAAGCTCTAACAAGATAATGAAGGCCTTCTGCATTTTTTTTTTCTCTTTTTAAACAAAATCAATAATAGCTATGAAGTTGTTTGTGTTGGCTGATATTGTGCATGTGCTTGATTTAGTATCCTTACAATAACATTGTTTTCTGACTGACTGTAAATTCGAATAAATCAACAGCCAAACCCAGTCCTCAGATATATAAATAATACATTACTCCCATGAATTACCAGAAACAGAGACATAACACCTTTTTTCTGTTTCAAAATGCTGAGGTGTCTAACAAGGATGTCACATAACCAACCGAGAAGAATCGATCGCAGTGTACACAAGTATTGTGTTGTTTTTTTGTATCACAGAAGAAACAAGACCATCTTTAAATCCTCTGTTACAACACTTTTTTTTTTCTCCATCCTGAGATCGAATCCTAATTCTCTCCGGACTCGACGGACTGTCTCAATTACAGAACCACAGATTTGGAGCTGGCCGGCTTCTCTAATGTGCAACGAAACATCGATCGGTATTGATCAAGCCTGCAGCCTCCCGCTGGGCTCTGCAGCCTGTCAGAGGCGACGCTGGAATCTAAAATCCGGAAGAGCCTTTGTGTTCTCCGTGGCATGAATACTTCAGCTCGGCATCGGGACAAGCAAGCGCCGAGGGGCCTCGCGTATTTATAATTTATGCAGGGACTTCACACTACAAGAGAAACACATTAGACAGGCAGGCATCCATCTGCAGATGAATCATTGAGGCAATCCGCTCCCAAGGCCTCATCAGCTCCGTTTGTATCAAAGCGGTGACAGAGAATGACCTGTTTTGCTTCCCGCTTCAATCAGATAAGTGTGGGCTCCGTGTTACAAGCGTCCAACGGCTGTGGACACGTCCTCCCCACAAAATGCTGCTCCGTGCATTAAACTGACCCTCACATATAATTTATGGTCGTCTTCTTCATGCCACTCAGAGTGAATGTGTACGAGAAAATGCGTTCTGAAGTAAAGGACGAACACGAGACAAACGCAGTGCTGTCATGCTAAGCGCTAAAGCATGTAGGAGTTCAAGTGTGACATGCTCTGTCTGTTCTTTTCTTCCACGTCACTCCCACTTTGTCTGATTCGTGGATGACTCATCAATTAAAGGCACTTTGGACCACTTAAGATGATAACGACATGGAGGGAAAATGAGTAAGTCGAGTCTGATCCCCTTCAAGATTACTTTTTTTGGGGAGATGCCAAAAAAAAAAGCAAAATTACGAAAGACCTAAATCTAATCAGACTCATAATCAGAAATACTTTATTGAGCCCTAAGGGAAAATTGCTTATGTTTCTGTTGCTCCCATTCAAGTCAGAAATATAAACAGTACAAAATATATAGATAAGTAGAAAAATATGACCTAAAAATGTGAACGAAAGTAGAAACAGTATAAGCATGAATGTAAAATGTGCTTTACCTCAGAAATAAAGTGTAAGTGTACCGTTTATTAGCTAGTGTCTTATTGCATAGATAAGAATAGAATGAAATATAATAATATATTAAATGGGCTGCAAGTTGGCGCAGTTGGTAGCACTGTTGCCTCGCAGCAAGAAGATCGCCGGTTTGCGTCCCGGTGGGTGCACCGGGATCTTTCTGCGTGGAGTTTGTATATTCTGTCCAGGTTCTCTGACTTCCTCCCACACAGTCCAAAAACATGTTGAGGTTAATTGGTGATTCTAAATTGTCCGTAGGTGTGAATGTGAGTGTGCTTGGTTGTCTGTCTCTAAG
>NW_007578492.1:38746-48670 GCF_000690725.1 Stegastes partitus
TGTTATAGTACGTTCTGCTTGAACTAGGGAGTCACAAATTAGGAGTTCCCAGTTGAAAACTTCAACAGGAACAGCTCTTGTCGTGAAATTTTCAACTCAGAAAGCTCACCGGTCACCGACGAAACTCTCAAAATCCAAAATGGCTGCTCAACACATCAGCAGACGTAGACGTTCCTCATTAAATCAGTCGTACACACAGCAGCATTTAACTTCCACGTGTGGACATGTGGCCACAGTGTTTGTGTGCAGTCTGGTATCATGAAAAGGCTTGCTGGTGGGATGCATGTTAGGCAATTTCATTGCACGCAATGTAGTTGCGACTATTGACCACTAACCTTAACCATCTCACGTGTTATTGAAACTCCTAAAAATGACACACGAAAGGCATGAAAAATGTAGAAATGGAGTGTTACTTTCAGGCAATTTGCTATCAACTGATATTGCTAACAATAGCTAACCTAGAAGCACATGTTTCTTGGAGGTCTGCATCTTGGCTTTCTTGTAAATGGGTCAACTCAGGTGCACCATCATTTCTAACTTCTGGTGTAAATAGAACTCAGGTTTAAGCCACCAGTTAAGCGAGCTCCCTACATACTGCTGCCAGCTGCTATATAGATGTTAAATACACAAAACTTATAACTAAACACAGCCTTGGGAGAAAATAAAGCCGTGAAGTGAGTATTTTGCACTGCAGTTTATTGGTTACCATCTCAAACACATGAATTCAGACTTCCAGAGCTTCATACATACTAACATAACTAGCAAATCCTGTCAACATGCAGGGTGTCACTTTCCATATAAATATTCTTCTTCAGTGTCTGCTTCTAGTCGAACATGGTTGAACTTCTCCAAAATTACAACTTGAGCAGTTTTACAGTGTTTGAGCAGAGTCAAAGGTGAGCTGGTGTGCCAGAGCTGCAGGAAAAAACTTCAAAATATGTAGCTTTTATACACAGAGATGAGTTTTTATGTCTTTAATCAATGACTGCAGGGTGACTTTAGCTCACAAAGTTGGCACTCTCATATCTGAAGAACCACTATTTCCTCATGGTGCAGTTTTACAGCTCAGTCCTGTGGTGAACAAAAGGCAGCGCAACGCCTGGCGAGTTGGCACATGCACAGCGTTCAATGTTCGAACCAGTCGGACTTTGATCGCTGTATGGTGTGATGAGCACCAGCAGGAAGCAGCCAGTACAAATTATATGACTCAAGTTTCTAATGAGGCCTCGGGAGGAAAGTCCGATCCTGGAAACAGGTTTCTGTCCAAGTAGACCTGACAGGTGCACGTAAATCTTGAAAAACAGTCAGCGGTTTTATCAGTTTGGTCGCTTTTTGGTTGGCAACATGCAAAAACTGAGAGTTAGGTGCTTCCCTGAATAGTTCTAGAGACTTTCTGAAGTTTCTTAATTGGGGTAATGAGATTTTCATGCAGAATGTTTTATTGACTTAATCACTGGAAATCTCATTTATTCTGCTGTGTCCTTCCAACAGTTTGGAATTTGACAGCAAGCTTTTGTTCCATATTTACTGGAACAAACTTCTAAATATGTAGTTTTAATACTCAGATGTGTTCTTAGAGGTTTAGTCAATGACTAGAGAGTGAAGTTATAGACTTTTTGAAACGGGGACACACTTAAACCTGAAGATCATGCTTTGAAGATAGTGGAATGGTGTCCGTGTTTACTTTAGCTTGCTGGCCAAAATGCTTCACTTTACAACTCAGAAACATAATTTAGATATGAAATACAGGTTATTTGTGACCTTTGACATGGTGGGAAAGGTGTGTTAGCCCCGATTCTTTAGCTGGAAGCCCAAGAACAAACCAGAGAAATCTTCAGTTCACAGATGTAGAATTTATTTAGGTCACAGGAAAAGTGAGGCAGCGCTGGGCTCCGACTGACAGAGCTCTCATGAGAGCTCTATCAGAAGGAGCCCCGATATCCAGAAATGATTCACATTTATCTTCTAGGGCTGGGCCTGCCCCGTACAGAGGTTGGACTTGTACGCAATTGAGTTCAATTGGCCAGTTACCAATGAGGTGGACAGGCATACCTCATTCACGCTCTGTCCACGTTCTAGAAATGTGGTAACCATCATGTGTGGATGTTGTTGGTGTGATGCTTATCTAAAGTAACAATCCTAACTGATAGAATAGAGGAGTTTCAGCTGTCTCCTGGTCTGTAAACCAGTTCTAACCGGCCATGTTGTCTTCAAGGACATACATTGTGCTCAGTAGAAAAAACAGGATCATAGGTTCAGTGGAGAAATACAGATTCAGAATACATGATAGCTCAAAACATAGCTAATTATAACATAGCTCATGTTTGGAGGCATACACCAGAGATCAGACTTCACCCAGAAGACCAGAGCTCAGATCTCGTAACAGATGAAAGACTCTCTTTGTGGTTCGGTTTAGGCAACAAAACTACATGTTGAGATTTCAACATGTAGTTTTACAAGCTTGGTTAAGGTTAGACACCAACATGACACTATTTTCAGGATGGAGAAGTCCCGTCCTACTAATATCTGATTGTTTGGTGAAAAAGCAGCAACAGTGAAGCTGTAAAATATGTACAAACAAACCTAGCCCGGCAGAAAATATGTTTGTCTCGTACATAATTAATGCAGTTCAGTTGTATAGAAATACCAGTTCATGGTGATTGACCTGCTACAGTGATGCTATAGTTAAACTATGCTCGCTGGGTAAGCTAAGTTAGCAACAGGATGGAGGTTAAAGGGGAATTTTAACAAAACTGTACATTACTACCTAATGGTGTGATCACTTTTAACTCAAATGTAGGTAAATGTTCACATCCATCCATCCATCCATTATCTATACACCGCTTAATCCTCACGAGGGTCACAGGGGGGCTGGAGTCTATTATAAATGTTCACATTTTGTGCTATTTCTACGTATATTATATCTTATATGTTGTATATTCAGGCTACAGAAAGCACCTTAAATCTGCCTTCTTGTGTGAATTGGGTCATTTAAATGTATTTTGCCTTTAAACGTCTGACCTAAACTACATTTTCCACCAAAATATGCAGAGTGAAGTGGTTCAGTATTAACCTCAGCAGCACTCACACTGACACACAATCTACCTCCTTCCATCCCTGCAGAGGTGTGTAGGTGGCGTATGAGTCTGTATTACTTGTGTGGGCGGGAAAGTGTGAAGCAAAGAGTGTGTTTGTGCATCACCATGTGGATCGTGTACTTCAGTTTCTGAAAGCCTGCGATGATCTCTAAGTAACTGCGGCCGCCTCGGCTTATTTTTGTGCGTCAGTCCGACTGAGCCGGAGAAGCTTCACAGGCCTCAGTGCCGAGCTCCTCCAGCAGCTAATAAGCCAGCTTATTATATAATAGCTGCAGAGCACATCGGTCCGGCCTCACTGATGTGAGCATGAGGGGGAAGTGGGAAGAGGAGCTCCGCTAATGAGCTGCCTTCACACCGTCCAATAAGGTTAACACCAGGCGGCGCAGGGGGATCATGAGGTGTTGGTGTTTTCTGATTCATTTTCAGCAGTTTGACGGTGACAGAGACTTGCTGGCATTTAGGAGGTTATTTGCTTTTCTGGGATTTTTGTTGATTCACTTCAACAGTGGAAACAGATCAGTCCAGGCTCCGATCCAGACGAGCAACATGCACCAGAATCCTGGCCTCAATCAGACCGGAATAATCAGTTTCTCTGTAATTCACAATGGTTCTCTGTTCTTCAGAGGTTTAATATGATTGATGAAGGTTTTTTTCCTCACATTGCTGGTTTGCTGCCTGCAGAGATTCGTTTTTTTCATCTGCTTTCAGTTATTTTTGGTGAAAATCAAGCTGTTGTTTTACCTTGTTAATGTGTCAATATGTTTGTGTTTAAATGCTGAAAGACATTATGAGGGAAATAAGCAGTATTCAGCATCAAATCAAGCATGTGTGACTGAAGTACAGAGCAGTTTAGCTCTGTGGAGGTCAGAGAACACTGTAAAAACTGAAGGTCTATTTATTAAAAAAACGTTTTTAATTGCAATTTTTTGAACAATTTACTGTTATTTTTCAGATTTTCTCTCTTTATGACAGATATCTTGTAAAAGTACAGAAAAAAAAGTATTAATATTCATGTAAATTGTAATTGTAAAACAAGCAAATGTCCACATCTTAAATCTCCTGTTTTATCATATGTGTCCAGAAAATTTAATTTTACTGTATTTAAATAGACAAAAATATAATTGTTTTACACATTTTCTGTTGGCAGAAATGTATGTCTGTTAAGGATTGAAGAATAGTAGTATAAATATATTTATAAATCACTGACAAAAGTGTTAATTTACATGTTAACTGTAGAAAAACAACAGGCCAAAGCTGTAAATAAAGCCCACATCAAACATCTGTGTGTATCTCCGATACGTCTCTCTTATGTGCCCCCATAAAATTACATTTTACTGTATTTAAATCAGCAGAAATATCAGATTGTACAGATATTTGCTCTCATTTTGAAGAAAATGTATGTAAATATTTTTTTTTACTGTTGTTTTGCGGATTTTCCCTGATTTGTTAAATTAAAGATAATATCTCGTAAAATCACAGAAAAAAAAGTATTAATTTACATATTCATTGTGGGAAAGAACAAAACAAACAACAACAAAAAATTTGGTCAAATCTGTAATTAATGTCCACATCACAAATCTGGATTTTAACAAATGGATTTTTTTTTTTTTTTTTTTAATAACAATAGCTTCAGATGAAATAAGAAGTTACTACATTTAAAATCAGCAAAAATATCAATATTTTAAAGATATTTTCCATTATTTGGAAGGACAATTATGTAAATTATGGAGTAAAAATAATCTTTTAAACTGCTTGTTCTATATTTTACTTAATTACAGCTAACATCCAGTAAAATCCCAGAAAAAAAGTATTAATTCACATGTTGACAGAAACCACAAGTGTATTTGTTTCCTGTCACGTCCACCAGGAGGCGACGAGTAGCGGCTCAGCTGCTTTATAAATAGAGGTGCAGGTAGGAACTTCCTGCTTTTTGTCTGCAGACACTTTGAGTGACAAGTTGATGGTGTTTGTCATGTGTCTCCTGAATAATCTTTAATGTAAGTCACAGTTCTGTCTTAATGTGTTAGAGAATATCATGAGACATGTGTTTGACTATTAATAGATTGACATGTTTATGGTACATTTAATTTGAAAATACTTCCCATGATTTGAAGGCTGGTGTGTTTGGGTAAGATACTGAGATTTGTTTTCTTTGTTTACAATCATGGCAACCAGCAAAACATATAATTATAGGAATAACATCATCAACCTCTGTTGTTCTTCTGGTGTCTCTAGTTAGAACCTTAAATCCTCGACACATGGTTCTTCCACAGCCCACTCCTTCACCTAAAATGGCTGCTTCAGAGACCGATGGCATTCAGCCGAGTGGTGAAGCTGCTGATGAAGGGCAGCCTCCTTCCAGTGAGGATATGGATGGACTAGAAGGTGTACCAGATGTAACCCAGCTGAGACCTCCTTCATCTTCTGTCACCTGAACCGTTACAGTTTCCCTCCCATATGCTACCAGAGGTATTGACACAAACACATCTCTAGTCTCCCTGTTGCTCAAACATGAGTAGGAATTCCAGGAGCAGCCATGTTTCTAATCTGAGAGATCTCCAAACCAGCATTTAAAAAAAAAAAAAATCAAAATAAAGGACAGATGAACTGGAGGAGCTTCAAAGACAACAACAAGAGGCTGATGATGTAAATTAACTGATGAAAAGGCCAGAGCTGCTGCTGCTTGTTAGACAGGTTGACAGGAATCGACCGATTCAAATTAAAGAGCCAGAACTTGAGTCATCTCAGCTTGTTTTCTAGTTTTATTAGACAGAATCTGCTCCTGCTGTTTAAACCCTTCATGGAAATGCAGTCACCTGTTACATAAATGATCTGCTTCCCTCCAGGATGTTCACTCCTCAAACTGTGCAATAAAAATAATAAATATTAAAAGTAATCCAATATACTTTTTATTCATTCTATTGTTAGACTTTTTAACTCTCTCTTTTTTACAATTAATGGAAAATACAAGCTCAATTTTGCACCTTGTTTCCACTACCAGCACGATTTGCACATTAGTTTGCATGTTAGTTTCTTTATTTTTCTTAAATGTAACGTGTGCAACTGGATACTGGATAAGTTGAATTTCTTCAAGACGTTATTAATATATATGGTTGAAACCAGAAGTTTACATCCACTGTATAAAAAGACACATATTATATACATATACATATATTTTTCTCACTGTCTGACATTAAATCAGACTAAACTTTTCCGGTTTTAAGTCAGTTAGGATTACCAACATTATTTATATTTGCTAAACGCCAGAATAATGAGAGAGAGAATTTTTTATTTTTTAGATTTTTTATTGCTTCCTTCAGACTCAGATGTTTACATACACTAACATTACTATGCCTTCAAACTTTTCGGGAAAGCCCAGGTGATGATGTCATGGCTTTGGAAGCTTTTGATAGGTTAATTGACAACATTTGAGTTATTTGGAGGCACACCTGTGGATGTATTTTAAGGCACACCTCAAACACACTGCTTCCTTTTGTGGCAACATGCATCAGCCAAGATATCAGGAAGAGAACTGTGGACCTCCACTGGGTTCTGTTTCCCAGAGATGAAGTGTTTTGGTGTAAATGTGCGTATCAACCCCAGAACTAAAGCTAAAGACCTTGTGAAGATCCTGCTGAAGCTGGTAAGAGAGTCATTATCCACAGTGAAACCAGTCCTGTACCGACATGGACTGGAAGGTATTCAGAGAGGAAGAAGACATTGCTCCAGAAGAAACATAAAAAAGCCAGATTACAGTTTGTAAATGCAAACAGGGACAAAGATCTTCATTTCTGGAGACATGTCCTGTGTTCTGATGAAACTGAAACTGAACTATTTGGTCATAATGACCATCGTTACATTTGGAGGGAAAAGGGGGAAGCTTGACGCCTGAGAACACCATCCCAACTGTGAAGCACGGGGGTGGCAGCATCATGCTGTGGGGCTGTTTTGCTGCAGGAGGGACTGGTGCACTTCACAGAATAGATGGCATCATGAGGAAAGAACCTTATGTGGAAATATTGAAGCAACATCTCAAGACATCAGCCAGGAAGTTCCAGCTTGGGCACAGATGGGTCTTCAGATGGACAATGACCCTAAACATACCACCAGATTAGTTACAAAGAGACTTCAGGACAACAAAGTCAATGTTTTGGAGTGGCCATCACAAAGCCCTGATCTCAATCCTGGAGAACATTTGTGGGCAGAGATGAAAAGGAGTGTGGAGCAAGGAGACCAACCAGCCTGACTCAGTTCCAGCAGTTCTGTCAGGAGGAATGGGCCAGAACTCATCAAACTATTGTGAGAAGCTTGTGGAAGGAAACCCAGAACGTTTGACCCAAGTCCAACAGTTTGAAGGCAATGCAACCAAATACTGAGGAAATGTATGTACACTTCTGACTTTGAAGAAAGTAGTAAAACATTCTCTCTCTCATTATTCTGGCATTTAGCAAGTAGAAATAATGTTGGTAATCCTAACTGACCTAAAATAGGAAAAGTTTAGTCTGATTTAATGTCAGATAGTGAGGAAACAAAAAGGTCACGTCTCTTTTTATACAGTGTATTTAAACTTCTGGTTTCAACTGTATATCATCCACCTTCAACTCTCTCATGTCTTTAGCTGCCCAGTTGACCTCTCTAACGTTTCCAACGCCTCGACCAAAGTTACAAAGTCCAGGCCTTGTTCAGACTTGTTCTTCTGCCGCTATACAAGTTTACCTTATACTGGAGATGCAGGGACACGTTGAATAGAGAGGAAATAGGTATAATAATACCTATTTCCTCTCTATTCAGTGTATCCCTGCATCTCCAGTCATTGTCCAGGCCTGTAATTATCGTGCATCTATTCCTGGTTGTTGCCACCAACTGTACGTTTAACATCCTCAGTGCTCAGACCGCTGATGTAGTGAGTTTGTTCATGGCTGCTGCTTATGGAGAACCAAATCCCTCACTTCCTGTTTATAAGAGTGGTCGAGAGGGGTTTTATCCTCCTGAAAATGGCTCTAAATAACCTCCTGGATTATGTAAATGAGCAGTATAAATATCAGATTCTCTTAAAACATCTCAAGCATCCGGGAGCTAGTAAATTATTATCTGCATCGTTGATGTCGAGGCTTCTGATGATTTTCCCCTTTCTGTCCATGCTTAGGTGGGAACGTTGTCTCTGGAAAGTCCTGATGCGTTTAAATAAGGTTTGTTCACATCAAAATTCTGTCTTTTTACAAACAGAAATTCATTCTTTTCCAATATGTGACTATAAAATGACCTACTTTTACATAAATCAGCTAAATGTATGTTTATATTTTACAGATATTTGACATTATAATTGCTGTTTTTACAGTTTTTCAATGTTAAGATGCTTTTTTTTNGTTATTTTTTGGTGAAAATCAAGCTGTTGTTTTACCTTGTTAATGTGTCAATATGTTTGTTTTTAAATGCTGAAAGACATTATGAGGGAAATAAGTACCGGTAGTATTCAGCATCAAATCAAACATGTGTGACTGAAGTACATCAATATTACAGTTTAGCACTATGCAAGTCAGAGTACACTGTAAAAATTGAAGGTCTATTTATTAAAAAACTGTTTTTAATTGCAACTTTTTGATCAATTTACTATTATTTTTCAGATTTTCTCTCTTTATTACAGATAATATCTTGTAAAATCACAGAAAAAAGGTATTAATTTGTATGTAAATTGTAAAACAATCAAAATATCCACATCTCAAATCTGTTGTTTTACAATATGTGACCATAAAATTGCATTTTACTGTATTTAAATCGAGAAAAAAAAAAAGTTTTATTTTACAAATTTGCTGTTGGCAGAAAATGTGTGTCTGTTAAAGATTGAAGAATAGTCGTATAAATATATATATTTGTTACTGATTTCCTAAATCACAGATAATATTCAGTAAAATCACAGACAAACGTGTTCATTTACATGTTAACTGTAGAAAAAAGAACAAGTCAAAGCTGTAAATAAAGATAAAGATAAAGATAAAGCCCACATCAAACATCTGTGTTTTTATAAATGGTAATCCTCTCTTATAAGACGTGCCGCCATAAAATTACATTTTACTGTATTTTAATCAGCAGAAATATCAGATTGTGCAGATATTTGCTGTCGCTGTGAAGAAAATGTATTAAAAAAAACAAAAACAAAAACAACAGGCCAAAACTGTACATAATGTCCACATCACAAGTCTGTATTTTAACAAATTGATTTTTTTTAAAACAATAGCTTAAGATGAAATAACAAGTTACTACATTTAAAATCAGCAAATAATATAAATATTTTAAAGATATTTGCCATTATTTGGCTGCTAGAGACACAGACCTGTGAGCACTAATTGTCACAGGAAATGTAAACATATTGGTTGCATGTTTTTTCCCCCTATATTTTTATTGTATGTGTAAATTATTATGTGATGTTAATTTTTTAAAAATTTTTGTAGGCTGGTTTTGACAACTGCCAAAGGGACTACCGATGAAAACTAGCTTAATTTAGCTAACTCGGGCACGTTTACATTGTACAATGTTGATTAATGTGCATTGTCCTTTGTCAAATAAATAAATAAATAAATAAAAATTTGGAAGAAAAATTATGTAAATTATGGAGTAAAGATAATATTTTCAACAGTTTTGTTTTTTTTTTTACAAACTTTGCTAAATTACACCTAATATCTAGTAAAATCCCAGAAAAAAAAGTATTCACATGTTGACCACAAGTGTATTTATTTCCTGTCACGTCCACCAGGAGGCGACGAGTAGCGGCTCAGCTGCTTTATAAATAGAGGTGCAGGTAGGAACTTCCTGTTTTTTGTCTGCAGAC
>NW_007578492.1:52636-74480 GCF_000690725.1 Stegastes partitus
AAGCAATGATGTAGAGCTGCATCTAAGATATTTTAAGGCATTGAGGGATTATTTTCATTTTAATATGTACCTGTGATACATTAAGATGGATTTTTAGAGGTTAAATCTACAACTAGTTTTTTTCACTGTGATTTTACTGGATATTTACAATTTAACAAAACAAAACAATGTGTTAAAATTGTGTAAAATGTGTAAAATTACAGTTTAAATATAATTTAAATTAAAAAGCATTTCCCAGTCTGTAATAAACATTATTTTCTTTCAAAATATATCTTTTTAAAAATTATTTAAACACAGAAGATTGATTTTACAGTCAAATGTTTCAGATTTTGATGTGCACTTTATTAAAACTAAAGCATTTTTGTGTGATTTTTACTACATTTACATGTAAAATTAATATAAATTGGTGAAGAAATTAGAAATAAAAACTATGAAGCATTCATGTTTTACAGTGCACTTCATCCCCCCCACCGTTAGACATTCTTCTTCTGTGAAGTTATGAATAAAAAACTTGCCAAAGCGTGTTGAGTGGAGCCTGAAGCTCACAGCCAGCTGATGAATGTTGATTCCTTCATCCTTGTGATTAATTTATCAGCTGGCTGCTACAGAGAGACGCCTCAGTGTTGTGTGATTTAAAATGCAGAGCTGTTCAAATACTGGCCTCATTTCAAAACACCTTTTACAGTGGCAGGATTCACTGATATTAATACTCAGAATAAACCTATCAGGAATATAAAACGCCCTCAGGGGAACATTTTTTAAATAGTATCTGACTATTAATAATAAAAATAAAATGATAAGCTGATGTTTGACCAGTTGAGTCTCTCTGACTAAACGTCTTTTGATGTTTTTTTTGTTGTGGTGATTTCTTTGCACGCTCCCTGCTGCGATGAATAAACTCACTGTCAGCCCCTTTTGTGCGCGCACCCGTGTTTAAAAAAAAAAAAAAAAAAAAAAGCTTGTTTCCAAGGTAACCAGGAGGTTGATTCGGCTCTCCGGTTTGCAGAGATGCTCCCAACAGTTTCTTTACCAGAGGAGGTCAGAGATGATAAAAAAAACCTCCAGAGTCCGTGTTCTTCACTGCAGCTCTCACATGATTAAAGATCCTCAGGAGACACTGATGGAGCTGACATCCGGCTGACTAACGTGCTGTCCTTATAAAAATCAGACCCCCCTTCCAGTTAGGAGGAGAATAACTCAACTCTGACCTGAAACCTGGATGAAAACACCTCCTGCTGCTCCACATCTGCTCCTGCTTTCATTCCAACCCCCCTCACGGCTGCTGATGCGCATGAATTCTGCAACTCAGAACCACATTTCTCCCTCAAAAATCTTCTAATTCACGCCCAGTTCTGATTTACATGATTATTCCAACAGTTTATTTTCACAGGATCAGCTTCTTCTCTGCATCATCATCATCATCATCCTCATCAGCAGCAGCAGGAAAAAAAAAAACGCCAACGCGCAAAACCCAGAGTGGTATTGATGGTGGTGGTGGTGGGGTGGGGGGGGGAAGAGCCGATACGACGGGAGCGCGCACTACCACCACCACCACCACCGCGGCGCGCATGCACAGCTGTCAGCACCAAGGACAGCAGCCGCTTCAGCCCCGGAGCGAGCAGCAGCCCAGCGACGCATCGGCGTGGATCAGTCCGAGCGGAGCGCACGGAGCAGCGGCTGGAGAGACAGCGATACCCGCCCCGGAGAGCTGGAAGCCTGGAAGGGTTTATGGTGTGACTGTTGAGTTCTGCACAGGAGAGCTTTAAAAAAAACAAAGAAAAGGTGGACAATGCGGGTTGGATCTCGGTTGACAGCCTGCTCCTAACATGCACATTCCTCCGCATTGCACATAACCACCTATTTTTTCCTTCCGTTCCCGGCCCTCCCTCCCTCCTTCCCTCCCAGCCGCCACCGCTCACAGCCGCCCACCTGGAACCTCGTCTGCAGTCGTGCATTCCGCTGGCTGAGCCGTGCCGCTGTCCAGAAGCTGGTCGAGCCGAGCCGCCACCGGGGAGAAAAGGGAGCGGGCTGCGCGGTGCTGTTCGGTGGTGGTGGTGGTCCACACGATGCGTCTGTTCCTGCTGGCGGTGCTCCTGTCGTGCTCCTGCGCTCGGGCCGGCTGCGAGCCCAAGATTGTGAACATCGGGGCCGTGCTGAGCCAGAAGAGGTACGAGCAGGTCTTCAAAGATGCCGTGACCCAGGCCAACCAGGTCTACGGCCGGGACAAGTTCAAGCTGACCGCCATCTCCGTAACGCACAAACTCAACGCCATCCAGATGGCTCTGTCCGTGTGCGAGGACCTCATCTCCAGTCAGGTGAGCTGCAGCGCGCACAGCCACCTCTGAAGCACTTCGTTTAACCGCAGTACATGTAAAGACAGTTTGCTGTTGGAGTCTGCATGAAGGTGTTACTGCTGGTAGAAAAACCTCCTACACGTCAGAAGCAGATGTTTTCTCACACATGAGCCGAGATCTGGGTGCAGTTGTGGGTAAATGTGCAATTTATAGACACAAATTGGGGTTAAATTGCATCATAATTTTGCAATTCCTAAATACAAATTGTACATTTGAGTGAACTTTAACCACATCTGCACCTAAATGTAAAGACAGTTTGCAGTTGGAGTCTGAATGAAGGTGTTGCTGCTGCGCTGAAAAACCTCCTACATGTCAGAAGCAGATGGGTTTTCTCATAAATTGCACATGTAGGTGCACTTTAGCCACAGTTGCATCCTAATTGTAAAGACAGTTTGCTGTTTTAGTCGGCATTAGGCTGTTTTGGAAAAATCTGCGACTTGGAAGTTGCAGAAAAAAAAAATCCTACATGTAAGAATCAAATGTATTTTCTCGTAAATTGCACATTTTGGTGCCTAAATGTGAAGATAGTTTGGTGTTGGAGTCTGCGTAAAGGTGTTGTCGCTTGCTGAAAACCTCCTACATGTGTTTTACATAAGCCAACATCTTGGTGCAGTTGTGGGTAAATTGCACCTAAATGTGCAATTTGTCAACAACAAATGTGGTTAAATTGCACTTCAATTTGCAATTTCAGAATACAAATTGCACATTTGAGTGAACTTGAACCACAAATGCACCTAATTGTAAAGACAGTTTGTTGTTGGAGTCTGAACGAAGCTGTTTTGAATGAATCTGCTTTTTGGAAGTTGCAGGAAAAACTCCTACATGTCAGAATCAGCTGTGTTTTCTGGTAAATTCCACATTTTGGTGCTTAAATTTAAAGATGGTTTGGTGTTGGAGTCTGCGTGAAGGCGTTGCTGCTGGCAGAAAAACCTCCTGCATGTCGGAATCAGATGTGTTTTATTTACTTGAGCCAAGATCTTGGTGCAGTTGTGGGTAAGTTGCACCTAAATGTGCAATTTATAGGCACAAAATGTGATTAAATTGCACCTAAATTTGCACTTTCTGAATACAAATTGCACATTTAAGTGAACTTTAACCACAATTGCACCTAATTGTAGAAATAGTTTGATGTTGAAGTCTGCATGAAGCTGTTTTGAAGGAATCCTGCTCCTTGGAAGTTGCAGGAAAAAAGACTTGATATGTCAGAATCAGGTGTGTTTTCTGGTAAATTCCACATTTTGGTGCCTAAATTTAAAGATGGTTTGGTGTTGGAGTCTGCGGGAAGGGTTGCTGCTGGCAGAAAACCTCCTACATGTCGGAATCGGATGTGTTTTCATACACAAGCCAAGATTTGGGTGCAATTGTGGGTATTTGCACCTAAATGTACAATTTATGGACACAAAATGGGGTTTAAATTGCACCTGAATTTGCACTTTCTGGATACAAATTGCACATTTAAGTGAACTTTAATCACATCTGCATCTAAACAGTTTGTTGTTGTTTGGGCAGCTGATACTTAATACTCCCAACTAGTCAGTCAGAACTGATGAAGCCTATTGGATGAGAGGTGAAACGTCTTCAAGGAACTCAAGCGAGTCCAGTTGTTATGATTAATCTACCAGAATAACAGTTTGTTGTTGGAGTCTGAATGAAGCTGTTTTAGAGGAGTCTGCTCCTTGGAAGTTGCAGGAAAAAAAAACCTCCTACATGTCAGAATCAGGTGTGTTTTCTTATTAATTAAATTTTTTTTGGTGCAATTTAACCATAGTTGCACCTAAATGTGAAGATAGTTTGCTGTTGGACTGCATGAAGGTGTTGCTGCTTACAGACAAAAAAAAAAAATCTGTCAGAATCAGGTGCATGTTGTCACACATGAGCCAAGATCTGAGTGCAGTTGTTGGTAAATTGCACCTAAATGTGCAATTTATATTCATAAATTGGGGCGAAATTGCACATTTAGGTGAAATTTACCCATAACTGCAGCGAGAGGTGAAGCCAGTCTGCAGCTGGAGTTGGCATGAAGGTGTTTTTGGAGGAATGTGTTCCCTGAAAGTTGCTGCATGCCGAGAAATCTTCTACATGTTAGAATCCGATGGGTTTTTATTTCGTACACATGAGCCGAGATCCATAAATTGCACATTTTGGTGCAATTTAACCACATAAATGTGAAGCTAGGTTGCTGTTGCAGTGTTCATGAAGGTGTTGCTGCTCTCAGAAAAACTTCCTACGTGTCAGAATCAGATGTGTTTTCTCACACATGAGCCAAATTGCAGATTTAGTTGCAGTTTCTTGTGTTTAAATTGCACATTTGGGTGCAATTTAACCAAAACCGTACCTCAATGTAAAGATAGTTTGCTGTTGGAGTCTGTATGAAGCTGTTTCTGAAGAATTTCTGCTACAGAAAAACAAACCTCCTACATGTCAGAATCAGATGTTTCTTAACACACAAGCCAAGATTCATGATTAGATCTAAACTCTAAACAACAACCTCCAGCAGCAGCAGACTCTCCATTCAACCACCTTGATGCACGGGGGGGGGAAGAAAAAACACACAATTCCATCTGTGTGTCCTATTTGGCACCAACTCTCCGCTCTAACACACATATTCATCCACTTAGTGTAGTTCTGATACAATGAAACTCTCCAACAGATCCATCTGTTTTCGCACAGACGTCCAAAAATAGCCCGTTTTGGTTCGGGGCAATGTCTCGGATGAGGGGGCAACTGTACATTTCAGGACACACACAGCTGCAGATCAACTGAACTGCGAAGGAGCCAGTCGAGAGTGAAAATGTGCAGTATGTCGTTCAGAATTAATGCCCTTTGCTTCGACGGCGCTGCTGCCGCTGCATGATAGTCGCAACAGGAGAGAGAAATGACTGCGGACAGTTTGATGAAACTCGGATGTGGATCAGTCACTCGGCCGCGACGTGATGCAGCCATGAGACGGAAGAAAAACTGCGAAATGTATAGCGCAGGTTAGAAATGCTTTAAAGATTTTCACCAGATGTGCTGCGGATCTACGAGACAAAACACGCTTCATGAGTTATACATGTAGGAGAGCACTGAAATGCATCGACCATCCTCTCATGTGATGCTCAACGTGGCTTTTAAAAGGCGCCAACATAATGTCAGAGCATGTCGAGGCGTGAAGTCCCCCTCGCTCTCAGTGCTTTTTCTCCCACACACATAATTAAGCTTTATGCACAAAAAAAGAGAGAGAGGGACAAAAACACCCACAGCTTCAGTGCTTCTGCTTTCATGTCCTTGGTCCTCTGCTTAATGTGATGTCTCTAATTGATACAGGCTTGTAGGATAATTCTGTCACATTGCATGAGCGTGCAGTCCGCCCATTAGTTCGTACAGATAACACCAACAATGGCTCAGCTCTTCTCTGCACACAAACAAACATACCTCTCTGGTAAATGAGCTGAATCAGACTGAAAGCCTGTATCTGAGGGTTCAATCAGATGAGATTAGCTCGTAGGTGACAGTCAGCGAGAGGAGGAAGTCTGTGGCAGATGGACGAGGAGATGCCTGGGAGCAGTCCTTGGAAGATAGACCTCATTTTTGACCCAACCATACGGAGCGCTCGTATCCAATAATCCATCCCTGCGCAGCCGTGCCAACTTTATTCCCCCTTCCTGCACATCTCCGAGGCTTTTCTCAAGTCTGTCCTCGCCGGAGTTCATTCTTTAATCAAACGCCTGCACGGCTTTGGTTTGCTTAATGCAGGAATAAGACTAAAACATCGTCGTCCTCATTCAAACAAAGGAGAGGATTTCTTTGCTCCTCTGTTCTTTGTTATAAATGAATTTGTCCCTGGCTACAATTTGCGTATCAAAAATGTTATTTTTAACCGGTTACACAACGTTTTACAGCAGCAGTTGCTCTCACTTAAGGCTGGCCGTATTGTTTTTAAAGCAGATTTGGCTCACATTAAAGCAGGAACACAGATGTTTGAGCCAAGGCTGAATTATCGACTGGGTGAAGTGGGCAGCTGCCTCAGGGACACACATGCTCAGGGGGCATCGGATGTCCCAGATTATGCAAGGCAATCAGTTTGCGATCACTTGATTATTGTCAGATATAAACGGAAACAGAAAAGGCTTTAAGTGAACTCATCTGTCTGGAGCGAATGTTGAGGTTTGGTCTGAAATCAAGCTGGAAACTTGGAGGTTTGGATCCAAAGAGGCTGCTTTTACAGAAATTACAGTTGGATACATGAATTATTATGGAATATGTGCAAATATCAATATCCACCAAATGTGAAAGGTCTACAGTCTTTATTAAATCTTTGTTTTTAGCCATGTTGTACTTTTGTATTTCTTGTCTTGCTTCTTTCATGCCTCATTTGTCTGTAGCTGCTTTACCATGTAAATTTCACCGGTTAGGGATCAGAAAGCTCATCTTGTCTGAGTATCTTAGCTTATTTGTCTTAGCTTAGCCTAGCCTATCTTAGTTTATTGTAACTTAGTTTATCCGAGCTTATATTATCTTTTTAGCTTTATCATAGCGTACCTTAGCTTATCATAGCTTATCTTGTCTTAGCCCATCTTAGCTTGTCTTAGCCTATTTTACCCAATATACCTAGCATAGCGTATCTTTGAGGATCTTATCGTATCTTTGCCCATCTTAGCTTATCTTAACCTATCTTAGCTTAGCTTATCTGAGCTTATCATAGTTATTTTGGCTTAGTTTAGCGGTCCTTAGCTTATCTTAGGCCATCTTAGCTTATTTTGGCCTAATTTACCTTATTTTAGCTTAGACTATCTTGCCGTATCTAAGCTTATTTTTGCCTGGCTTAGCTTAGCTTATTTAGGTTTTTCGTGGCTAATCTTAGTTTAGTTTATCTTGTATATTCTTAGCTTGTCTTAGCTTGTCTTAGTTTAGCTTATCCCGTCTAAGTTTATACTATCTTATTGTGTTATATATTTTGTTCTCTAAATATCATGTTCATCCTAGTAACGAGGCACGGTGAATGATTTTGTTGTTGTCGTTGTTGTTTTCAGCTCCCATAGAGTTGGACTAACAATGTACATGTTTGTTTACGTATGCGTGATAAATATTTCAACATGCTTATGTGTTGTAGTCATGTTAATGTCTTATTGTTTGGATAAAACAAGCAAGAATGACTAACTGCTGCACGTCCAAACTCTTCATCAGAGTAGGAGGAGTGCTGTTACCGCTTTACCGTTTCTTTGTCCTAATGTCGATGTCAGAATGACAGAGTGTTGTTCTTGTGCATCTCTGCAGGTCTATGCCATCCTGGTGAGTCACCCTCCACAGTCCAATGACCACCTCACCCCGACGCCTGTCTCCTACACTGCAGGCTTCTACCGCATCCCGGTGGTGGGGCTCACCACCCGCATGTCCATCTACTCCGACAAGGTGAGTGATGGATGAGGGCCACGTGAAGGGAGATGGAGGAAGAGGAAAGAGAGCGAACGCAGAGCGAAGGAGTGAGCGGCTCCCCCGGGGCGTCTTCAGAAGCCTCCTAGATTAAACGTCCCATCACTGTCCATTAGCGGAGCTGTGATTAAATGGGCTTCCAGCTGAAATTTGAAAGAACATCATTAATAATGCCTCCGACCTGAGTTACGTTTTTATGAAGCACATGCCGCCGAAATGAAACTTTAAAGCAACCGCATAAATAAAATGCCAAGGACTTAAATAGACCTTAAATCGAGTTATCAAAGTGACACGGCCCATAATCTTGCAAATTAAAGGAAATCAGAAGCATTAAATTCCAGAGATTTAAGGAAGCCTGAGGGGGTCTGAGCATAGATCAAGAGATAATGAAGGCGCTTTATGCTTCTTCACATGATGTTCATCCACTGGGTCTGACATTTGTTTACCGCTACAAGAAAGTTCTTCCTCTTTAATTTGTGGTGTCACTGTTTCTAAAGCTACAGGCATGAGTAGAGCCATAAAAGAACATTATATGATCAGAAATATGCAGATGCCCAAATGTTGCTCTCATATAAATCCCAAACTGTAATCTGATGTTCAAACAGCCTGAGGCCCGGTTGTTCAGATGTAATTTGATGGGATTTGGGGGATTGGATTGGATCAAATCTTGAAAATAGGTTGTTCTAAAGAAAAAGGGTTTTGAAATTAGATTAGATCATATAATCCGGTCGTAGTTTCGATCTGGATCAAATCTTCAATATGTGTGGGATAAAACTGTTTAGAGGGATATCTGAGATTATCATGATTCCAGACAAAGGGTGGATTTCAGGGCAAAACGTAACAAAACTTAGATGATATTTGGTTTCATGCTGCATCTCTACATTTGTTTATATTTTGCAATTCAGTTGTTTTAGATAGAGTAGATTTTTGTTTATCTTGTAAGCCTTTTAGGACAGTAAAGTGCACAAAATTGGATACTGTCTCCATAAATGAATCCCCCAAACAGCCATCAATAGAAAAAAAGCAAACATACTTTAAACTGTTATTAATCAGTGTATGGTGATTCTCTCCTAAAAGCAACCCAGTCCTTCCACAGACATTCCTTACTTTAACTATTGGACATTTAGCCTTTTCTTGATTTAAAACACACAAATGTGTCAATAATGTGTACTCAGGCTGTTTAAAAGTAATTGAAAATGGAATTTTATCGGAGTTGTGTTGTTATATTTCAGATAAAACCCTTAAAGTGACCCCATGCTGGCTGTTTCCACCTGCTGGTCTTTTCATCATTAGTTGTAACATGTCGTCCTACGTAGAGTGCTGGCCATGTTACAAAATGTTAGAGAAATCTTGGTCAGGATCATTCCAACTTGGACTGGACTTACTTGATCCCAGATAACAAAACATGGGGTCATTGTGCTCCAGGTTCAACTTTTTGAGCGACTGTGCCCCCAAGGAAAGGGGCGTCCACATACTTTTGGCCATGTTGTACCTTTTTTAAAAAGGCCAAAACCTCAATCTGATGCAGGTTTTGACTTCTTACTGTGCTTCTACCATTAAAAATTGAGTTGTTGTTTGCATCTTTAGAATGATCCAAAGCTGTAGCGGCTCAACTGTTGAGTTTCAGGATCGTTGATCAAAAAGTCGTTGGTTTAATCCCCAGTGCTGCCATTTCTAAACTGGTTGAATTTACTATGATTTGCATTGTTCGTAGCTGCATCTAGTGAGAGAAAATCTGGACTTACTTGATCCCAGATAGAATAACATGGACCTATTCTCTTCCTGGTTCAACTATTTAACCAACTGTGCCCCCAAGGAAAAGGTTGTCTACATACTTTTGGCCATATTGTACACAAGCATATATTTTTGTACTTGTTTTAAAAGGGAAAAAAAATCTCCACTTGTGGCAGATTTTGTCTTCTTCCTGTGCTTCTTTCATTGAAAATGTATTTGTAATGGCATCTTCAGAGTGAGCCAGAGCCATGGTGAATCAACGGTTGAGGCTTTGATGTTACTGAAGGTTGAAGGATCAAACACCAGTGGTGCCATTTACAAACTGATTGAACTTACTGCCATTGACAGTGATCATGGCTCTTTATTTAGAGCACTAGTCATCCAGGTTTGAGTGACTTGATCCCAGATGGGAAACATGGGCTAATTATCCTCCTGGTTCATCTTTATGACAACCAAGAAAAGGGTGTCCACATACTTTTGGCCATATTGTACCAAGCATGTATTTCTGTGCTTGTTTTACGCGGTAAAAATCTCAACTTTTGGTAAATTTTTTCTGTTGTAGTTGCTCAATGGTTGTTATTTTTTATTATATATTTTATTATCACTGATCAAACCCTTCCTGCCATTTCTAAGCTGATTGAACTTACTATTATTTACAGTGTCCATCGCTAGGAGCCTACATTGCAATATGTAGTCCCACTCATGAAAAGTCTGAGAGAAATCTGGACTAACTTGATCCCAGATGGCAAAACACTGGGTAATTCTCCTCCTGGTTCAACTTTTTGACCAACTATACCACCAAGGAAAGGGTGTCCACATACTTTTGGTCATTCTGTACCAAGCATATGTTTTTGTACGAGGCAAAAATCCACTTGTGGCAGGTTTTGTCTGCTGTAGTTGCTCAACAGTTGTGGTTTTAGGTCACTGATCAAACCCTTGCTACCATTTCTGAGCTGATTGAACTTACGATAATTTACAGTGTTCATAGCTAGGAGCCTACGTTGCAATATTTAGTCCCAATCTTGAAAAGTTTGAGAGAAGTCTGGACTAACTTGATCCCAAATGGCAAAACACAGGGCTGCCATTGTTGGGCCCTTGAGCAAGGCCCTTAACCCTACCTGCTCCAGAGATGCCTAATCATGGCCAACTGGGACACACAAAAGTGCTGTGTTGTATTTGTGGCAATCCAAAGGCTGCTTCTTCTTAATCGCTTTCTGTTTTTTCCTGCTCGGTGCTCTTCAGAGTATCCACCTGTCCTTTTTGCGGACAGTCCCTCCCTATTCCCACCAGGCTCACGTCTGGTTCGACCTGATGCGCGAGTTCAACTGGAACCACATCATCCTGATTGTGAGCGACGACCACGAGGGCCGGGCTGCTCAAAAGAGGCTCGAGACCCTCCTGGAGGAGCGAGAAACAAAGGTGAGACGCTCCACCCGTCCAATCACATGAACGTGCGAGTGCGTTAAAAAAAAAAAAAAAAAACAACAACCAAAAAAAAAACAGCAAAAAAAAACAACAACAGGCTTTTTTTAAGCTCAAAGGTCTTCTATGTATGTAACTGTTTTCCTTTCTGTTGTGTGGACACATCTCTTTCTCACCATTGTGTAAACATTGGCTAACATTCCTAGAGACATCAACAGCGTCTAATGTGGTCTAATCTGACGAAAGTTTGTATGTTTATTTGCTCATCTTCACGTTGCTTTTCGCCATAGTCCAAATTATCCTGTGTCTATCCACATTGGGAGCCAAATAGCGGACTTTAACATGGGGCTTTGCAAACCATCACAGACTGGTGGTTGTTAACTGAGGCTTCATTTATTGTGCTTGTTTTTTTTTCTTGCTACGTCAAGATACGGGACTTCTTTTTTTTTTTTTTTTTTGTGGCTTTTTCAGATAGCGCTGATGCATCCATTTTAAGTATAGCTCTGAGCCGTGTATGTGGGTCAGTGAAATGCTGATCTTTGAGCCAAAACAGACTTGAGTATGAGAGGATGTTTGCCCTTTAGGAAAAGAGAGAGAGAGAGAGTTAGAAAGAGAGGAAGTAAGAAAAAAAAAAAAAACAACTGCTGTCTGTTTCAGCCATTTAATCAGATGATATCACCCTGGGATATGTTATTTTCTTTATACTCCGATGCTCGTCCCTCTCTGGGGCTCTCTGCTGTAATTGTGTGGCAGGGTGAAATGAGTCCTGATTCAGAGATTTTAATTAAATCAGGAGCTGAAGAGACACTAAGTATGACACACACCCGAGGTAGTCTGCAAGACGGAAGCCGCGGTTAAAGCAAAAGCTGCTTAAATTAAAAGAGGCTGGGATGGGCACCGGCGAGCTACCACTCTGAAAGCATCGCGCTGGATCGTGTGTCGGTTTGGACGGCGACAGCACCCAGGCTCGCATCCTGCACTTCAGATATAAATTAGTGTATTAAAAGCCTTTGATGAGAGGCCGTGAAGTTCCTTTTCTGCATTATCTGAATTTGGATGTGAAAATGGACCCATCTGTGCAGCCAGTTGAGCCTCGCAGTGCCGAGAGAAGTTGCTGCAACTCTAATTATGAATATATTTAGTTGTGACTGCAGTGCCAGTTTGAGGAGGATTCATTGGAGAGTCTTTGGCAGTTTTCTGTACAAAATCCCACAAAAGTAAAACAACAATTGAATCTCCTAATGCGTGTCCAAATACGTGCCCCGCTGCTGTCTGTTAACAATAAACGACGACACCACAGACGTCCGCTAAGGTTCATTTAGAGTTAATCCCACAGCAAATATCACCCGCCAGTGTACATATTAATCCGTAGCTGAAAATAGTCTCCAACAACTGCACGATCTTGACATTTCCTCGACACTCCCAGCTGAGCCTTTTTTTTCCCCCCTTTTTAAAAAAAAAAAAACGAAGCATGATATGAGGAGAACTGTGCCTCAGGCTGGGAGCTACAAACATGGTGGAGTCATAAAGTATTGACAGACGGACTAACGTATTCCTGGGTTTGGCCTTTGCGTGGGATTCTCACACGAGAATGAGAGAATATAGAAAAACGTCTTATTCTTGTGGTGCTGCAGATATAAAATTCGATCGAACATCTCATTTCTGTCTGAGGTGACATCTGGGGATCTGTTTTTCTTGGCGCAATAACAAAAGCAGACAAAATCACTCCCTGAGAATAATAAAAACGGCTCTAAGTCATAAAAACAAGCTCTTTTATTGTAGTTTTCTTTGGAAATTGCGCATCCAGCAGCAGCTCGGCTACTTTTAGCCGATGTTAAAGGATGTTAGATTCCAGTGGAGAGGTGTTGGTGTTGTGCCACATAAACTCTAACTAAATGTACATGTTATTTTTAGCTTGGTGCTAAGTCTTTAGGGAGGTCACGCAGCCGCTGGGGGATCGCTGTCACCACCAGCAGAGCGGCTCCGGACACAGTGGACTTAGAGAGCAAACGTGACCAACACAATGTGAAATATTAATGTCTGGCTGCGGATACAAAAATAGTGCGCCCAAAAAAAAACTCTTGGGGTGGAGGGAAAAAAGACAAAGGCAGGTCTCCTTGTGTGCAGTCTGCAAGAATATTAAGGCTTTTTAGCAGACATAGATGCAAAAAGAATCTAAAAACGTGACTAGAAGGTGCAAAAGGTTAATAATTCATCCTAATGTTTTAGGTTCGCCTGCAAAAAAGTGGAAAAAATAACTTCAGAGGGGTGATTTCATCCGATTTGAGTTCGTCAAGGTCTTAGTTTTTCATCATTTTTTGCCTTTATTTGATGGGACAAGGACAGAGATGGAGGACAGAGCGGGAGGTGACAGGAGCTGAACTGCAGACGTCTTAACTATTTTGCCTCTGGGACGTTGGAGTGACGTCAATCTGCAGCACGTTCGCTGATCTTTGAAAATATCACAAAATCAGAGTGAATCACACGACCTTCAGTTGGTTATTTCAGTCTGAAATCGGTCACTCACTCTGCTGTCATTCCTAAATTTGGATGCAATAATTGTAGAATTAGTCAAATTACCAGGATTAGTGCATAAAACAAGAGCTTTATGTTGCAGGACAGCTACTGGACGGCATTCGCTGTGAGTTGTGAGCGTGCCGGCTGAATGCGTTGCCGTGCGGTCAGCCTTCGGTGCAGCGAGAGAGTCAGAGTGCACTGAGGTGTGCAGCTGTGAATCCAGGCAGCTGTGCAAGAAAAGCCTGTGAAGCAGAAAGATGCTGTATTTATTCTCTTGCAAAATGGCTCCCAGTCTCAGGCGGGGAATCCCGAGTGGCTTCTTCTTCTTCTCTCACAGAACAGCGAGTCCGAAATGGTGACACCCGATACTCTGAGTGTAGTTTAACCTGTTTGTGCTTTTCGTATTGCTAACATACAGTCTTTACGCTGCTTCAGACCTTGATCGGACTGGAGTTCTACAACCAATGAAATGCTGCAGAAAAGAGAAAGCAAAATGTTTTTTGCTGCTTAAGTTCTGGTGCTTTCTGAAGCTTTTTCAGCCACAACTTATTAAGTCAAATTTAAATATTTAAATCTTGCAGCATTCTTTCTTTTGTCAGAGTGTGGCCATTGATTCACCAGATCTGTGTAATTTGGAAGGAGGACACAGTTTTTAGTAGATTTTGTTCCAGCATGTTTAGGTTCAAGTGCCTCTTTTTCCGGCTTTTGTCACTTGCGACAAACAAACTGCAGCACTTAGCCGAGCTTTAGAGGATCGCGTTCGGTCGGACGAAGCTAAGTATAGAAACCAACTTCGTCCTCTGTTGCCGGCTCTCGTGAAAACGATGTTGCACGAGCAGATGGTTGTCGAGATTAGCAGCGTCCTTTGTAAGCGTGCCATCCTGCAAAACATTTAACGAGCCTCTTTGTGGGTTTTTTTTTGTTTTTTGGAAGCCAAAAATGTGACTCGGTGTGTCCTTGAATTATTCGACATAATCCAATAAGTTAGAAGCACACATGATTTTTAATCTCTGATGTTCTTTGCAAGCCCCACTGTTAAAGATCCCAATTTGAAGCAGAAAAGTGGAGATTTGTTGGAATGCTTTACTGCCCTCCATTTTCAACTGTTTATAATATTTTTCTGTGTCTGCATATTTTCTCTGTGCACATTACTCATCAGAATAAAAAAAGGAACTATGAAAACCTCGACCAACTGTCCTATGACAACAAGCGAGGACCTAAGGTATATTTGCATGGTCAATGCACGCCGCCCACCAACTTTCCAATCGTAGCAACTAGAAACCAGCCCAAACCAGTCACCAGCCGACCCAGAAATGTCCCCTTCTCTTGGTAGCACGTGTTTTCTTTAATTTTTTACTTTGAGACATTTCCTCTATGATTTAAATGACGAATGGTTTTGTTATGAAAAATCTATAATTTCTCGGTCATCACAGTAAAAAAAAAAAAAAAAAGATGTCAGTGAACAGCGCCCCGCTTTTATCATTTTCATTTTCTCCTTCAATAAAGGAATGCATGTACTCAGAACACACTCTCTCTCTCACACACACACACACTCACAAAAAAAAAAAAAGAGTTTGCAAGTTCATTCCTTTGTGGAGAACCGGTAGTGTGGGATAAAACCGTTTCCCAGATGCTACTTCCTCCCGTTCTGTAGCACTTCCCTAGTTTTCAGCAGTTTTTTGTTGGGGGAAAACGTCCTCCTCACCCCCCTCTCACCCGTTTTTAGTTACTGGTTGCATTGACCTTCTTCTTCCCCCCTTACCTAACACATGCACGTCCTTCTTTGGAGCCTTGATAACCCTCAGTTTGCATGCGAAACAAATGCAAAAGTTTTTTTCCCTTCAAAGCTTTTTCTTTTTTTTTTTTTTTTTTTTACTTTTTTTACTTTTCAATTTTTATTTTTTTAGTTCAGCCGGTTCCCCCCCCCCTCCTCCTCCTGGATCGCTTTTCCTTTTTAATCTCTGTCTCTCGTTTTCAAACAAAATCGGCCAAGCTCGAAACCGAAGCAGGTAAAGAGAGGCAGCATGGTGTCTGAGGTAGAGGGGGAAAAGTAGCTGGCTTGACCTTTCTTATGCCCCAATCACAGGCAGAGAAAGTCCTCCAGTTCAGCCAGGAGACTAACTTAACTGCCCTGCTGCTGGAGGCGAAAGAGCTGGAGGCCCGAGTCATCATTCTGTCCGCCAGGTGAGACTTTCACCCCCGATTACACATCGCTTCATCCAGATTGGCCGTATTTACTGGACACATGCTTAAAAGCTGCCCTGGAGGCTCCAAATGGATGCACTGAGATAAAAGTGAGCTAAAAATGCAATGTGTGGATCTTTATATTCAATTTTATAGCCTGATTTGACAGCAATTTTTCAAACATTTTCTTAGGAAATGTGTCTAAAATGCTGTAGAAGACGCACCTACATTCCCTCTGGATGTAATAAAGCAGTCATGCAGAAAAAGGTCAACTCACAAAACAAGCTAAAGGTCTCTGCTGCTCTTAACCGTCGCTCACTTTAGTTCCTGAAGCCCACCGACTGTCGGATACAGTTTCATCTGATCCTGCGTTTTAATGCTTCAATATTTAAACGCATCATAAAGCTTTAATTAAACATTAGAGAGCTGAATGCAAAATATCCAAGAGGTACAATTAAAGTGGATTTTTTTGTACGTTTAAAGCTACTTAAGTGAAAAAGAAATGCTCAAATCCTTAAACAGCTCTGTAGAGTATAATGAAAGAAGGCAGGATGCTCAGGTTGGAAATGCAGGAAAAGAAAGACTTTTATCGATACCTGCAGATGCAACAAACGCGAGTGCATGTCTGATAGAAAAGTATAAAGCTCAGATACTTAGAGTCATGCATATTTAAAGGTCTATCAAGCCTTAAAACACAATCATCTTCTTGCATTATAAAAAAATGACAGATGCAAGAAGGGATGCTTATGGAGGTTTTAATGGAGGTAGACCAGCTCATGGAAACGGGATGGAAACACAAAAGCTGCTCCCCTCAATATCATCATCTTTACAATTAGTGGTCAACTGATATGTGTTTTGTAGAGTCAATACTGATACCGATTATTAGCAAGATAGATATTTGAAACAGTTGCAGTAAAAATGAAAATGTTGGGTTCAGAAGAAAAGCAAAACTTCAACACAAATCTTCCTTGAAATGCATTTGTTTGTTCCGTTTAAATAAGCTATACAACATTTATCTTTTATCCTAACCAACCTGTGATACTCATCAAGCCAAAGAGCCAAACATTTGGAAACCATTTCTATAGTTTTTTGGATTTGGAGGCCCATACATGCTTCCCTACAACACAATTTTAAAAATGAAATAACTACAAAAGTAAGACTGTATATGTTGGGTAGAAAACTCAAGAATAGTTGACAAGAGCGATAAATATTTAATGAATGAACTGCTTGTGGCTAAAAAGAGTCTAACCAGCACATGAGCTCAACTCTGGTCCGTGGAAAGCAGTTCTCAGTTCGCACCATCAAACTGAATCAAATAAAAAAATGGGTTTGAAACTTATTCAATTCAATTATTCATTTTTTTTATTACTCCGCAAGTGCATGTTTGTCTCTCAGTTAAATTTTTAATTGTCTGTGTTTCAGAATTAGATTTTTTTGGGGAAAAAATTTCAGACTTGTGGTTGGACCGTACCATTAACACCCGAGGGGGGTCCACAGCCACGGACCCAGTAGAACAGTTGCATTATGTATGTAGGACATCTGACCATGCAATAATTTATGGGGCTACACTATTTCGGGAGAGTTTGGACACATACGTGAGCATTTTTCAGACTGGAGTCACGACCCAGTGTGTCGTCATTGTTGTTGTTCAGATTTAAAGCAGAGAAACAACCTTCAAACCCCCTTCTGAAGACCCCGACTGGCCCAGAGGGGGACTTTGTGTGGGTGGTGATATAATCCTGAAGCACAACCAACAGTCTGATACAATAATGAAAGTATAAACAATATTATTATTTGTTTTGTACACTTTATTTATCCTGCAAGGGGGAATTCTCTTTTCAAACATCCCAGCTCGTTAAGACGCTGCAGTCCGAGCAGAAAGGCTTAAAGGCTTTGCTCAAGGGTCCCACAGCAGCAGCTCGCCGATGCGCTTGAACTCCTGACCTCCTGTTTATTAGCCCACAGCCTCCACCACTGAACCACCACCATGTCCACAGCGTAGCAGATAAATTGTTGCATGCTAATGTGCTGTACAGTAAGCTAACGACATGATGCGGTTGCACGACTCGTTCGTGGCTCGCTTTAGACTCCCCCCAGGCGGTCATGGTACAGTCCAACCACAAGCCAAAACACAGCAAATAGGACTTTTTAAAAATCATTTTATTTTTGTTCAAAAATCTAATTCTGAAGCAACAATGCAAGTGTGGACAATTAAAAATGGAACTGAGACAATTATCCATGTGTGAAGTTAAAATGAAAGGATAATGAAAGTTAGAAACATCCATCCATCATCTATACACCACTTAATCCTGACTGGGTCGAGGGGGGCTGGAGTCTATCCCAGCTGACTTAGGGTGAAAAGTTAAAAACAAATTTACTGATTTATTTTGATTGTGTGACTTGAGCAAAGAACTGCAAAAAACATCACACAGACTAAACTTTAAATGCATGAATGAAATTATTTTTTGAAATAGAATGGAAAGGCTTTGTTGTTAATAAATAAATGTATAATGAAACTGGAAATGCTTCTCCTTAAGTTCAAGACAGTTCGGGCATCAACAAAAGCATTTATTTAAAAAAAATGTTTTGCATGGTAGACAATAAATAATGTATTAATGTTGCACCAGTAGAAAAATGCATTGTAGAAATGTTCTTATTGCACAACGAATAGGGGGGTAATCACTGTCACAACACCCCATAGACCTGATTTAATGTTCCCATTGAGCAAGTCATTAAAAAATAACATTTTTGTTTGATAGATTTTTTATTTTTTATATATGTCTACTTTTTATTGATTATTTTGAGATTCATAGGAAACATGGATGCATGTTAATTGCCAATAAAAGTATATGAAAAGAAAAACTGCTCAAATTTAAGAGGAAAAAAATCGAACAGCAAGCAAGTACAAACCCAAGTATGCTGATATTTTACATATTAGTCCATGTTGGGGCTGCAAGGTGGTGCAGTTGGTAGCACTGTTGCCTTGCAGCAAGAAGGTTGCCGGTTCGCGTCCCGGTGGGGGCACCGGAATCTTTCTGCGTGGAGTTTGCATGTTCTCCCCGTGCAGCGTGGGTTGTCTCCGGGTTCTCCGGCTTCCTCCCACACAGTCCAAAAACATGTTGAGGTTAATTGGTGATTCTAAATTGTTCGTAGGTGTGAATGTGAGTGTGCTTGGTTGTCTGTCTCTAAGTGTAGCCCTGTGATAGACTGGTGACCTGTCCAGGTGTCCCCTGCCTTCACCTTGAGTCAGCTGGACTCCAGCCCCCCATGACCCTAGTGAGGATTAAGTGGTGTATAGATAATGGATGGATGGATAGTATATATTGCTCTTGTGTGTACACATGTATGAAGGTACAGTTCAGGTTTCAATCCCACAAGAAAACAACTAAAACTGATTATTAAACCTGGAATCACCCCAAAAACAATCCCTGTATGTCCTCTTTACTCCTACATTCATCCCCCTCTGGTATGAAAAACACTCTTTCTTTATCTTTTCTCTTCAACGTCCCACCAGTGAGGAAGACGCTGCTGCAGTGTACAAGGCTGCCCGCTTCCTCAACATGACTGGCTCCGGCTACGTGTGGCTGGTGGGCGAGCGCGAGATGTCGGGTAAAGCCCTGAGTGAGGCGCCAGACGGTACGTTCATCCAACAGAGATCGGTGGGAATACGGTAGTTAGCCTCGGCTTTGCTGCGAGGCCCAAGCGCAACCCGTGCGGGATTAGAGAGATTAACCATTTACCGGTGGATGCATTATATGATTAACTGCTTGTTGAGCGTTTAAACGTTTAAGCATCCTTGTGTTTAAAGGTTTAAACGGTGGCGTGTGTGTGTGTGCCGGCACTCAGTTTTTTTTATTTTGATCCAAAGCTAAAAAAATCACTGTGCTGTTCTGCCGTATTAATACCCTGGTTTCTAATGAAGGGAGAGGTTTGCTTCAGGTAGAATGGTAAGCTACAACAGCCTTTCTTGTCTCTCTCTCTGTGGATTCTTCGCACACGTCTCACAAGATTTTCTCACTTTGTGGTCACAAATGTCGACCGTCTTTCCCCCCCAGGCACTCCGACACAACCAAACCCCTGCAGAGCGTTTGTTGTCCTGTCCACGTCCACTTTCTCTCACCTGTCACACTGCAGCTTCTCATGGACCTGGTTGCAATCAGAAAACTTAGCTGAAGTTGGATTGTTGCTTGGTTTAAATTTAGGCCTGACGGTGTTTTTGTTTAGTAGAGACACTTTGCCTGTGCTGATTCCTCAAACCTTTTTGCTGGTAGGGCTGAAAACAAAACGTATAAATCCAACTTCAAGGGACTCTTTACACATGCTGTGAAAAGGTCTACAGTGGCAACATCAGAAAAAAGCGATCCATTTATTTCCTGCTGCCTCGTCTCATAAATGACAAGTTATGAGACGGTTTTATTAAAGTTATCCTCGCAGAGATTCACAGGCAACAAAGATGGATCAAGCAACTGATGTCTGACCTTTCTTCGGGATGTCTAAACCGGAGGCCCTATAAGTTTTTTCCTCCACTTTGCGCATTGCAAAAGGATCCTGACAGGCTGTAGTCGGCTCGGGTGGGTGACTTTTCTCTGTTGTTGGCCTGGCCTCAGGTCTGATCGGCCTCCAGCTCATCAACGGGAAGAATGAGTCAGCCCATATCAATGATGCGGTGGCTGTGGTGGCTCAGTCCATCCAGGAGCTCTTTGAGAAGGAGAATATCACTGAACCCCCGAGAGGCTGCGTGGGCAACACCAACATCTGGAAAACAGGGCCTCTTTTTAAACGGTGAGCTTCACTCAGACACTTTTTTGATGTTACGGTTTGATTATAAGGACAAATCTCTCTCTCTCTCTCTTTGTTAAAAAAGATTCAGGATCAGCAACTTCGACATCAAAGCATCCCTTTTTAAAAAATAAGTTACATAACCTAACCTGTGAGTTGCAGTTTTTGTCACTTTTGACTTGAAATCTGTCTTTTAGATTCACTGGTTTATCAGGTTTTCCAGAATAAACCCTCTCTTTGTGACTTCCAAAATGCAGCATCTGAGTTTCAGCTGACCCACTTTGCTGTGGCCTCTCAGCAGCAGCAGCAGCAGCAGAACAAAAAATAAACGCACTGTTTCGAAACAGATGCACCAACAAATATCATCCCGGCTCAGCAGCCAGTGCAGCTCTGCCTCGCTGGTTATGCTTCCAACAAAAAATGCCTTGAATCAGCCGTGCACTGAATCGAGAGTCAACACAATGCTCTGTTACACCGCTGATATGAACACATGAACACATGCGTCTCGTTTGTTTGCCGCAGGGTGCTGATGTCGTCGAAATACCCAGAAGGCTTCACGGGACGAGTAGAGTTCAATGACGACGGGGACAGAAAATACGCACACTACAGCATCCTCAACTACCAGAAGACTCGGCTCATCCAAGTCGGCATATACAACGGAACGCAGGTACCCTGACAGACTGGGAGACTCAGACTCACGGTCTAAGTAGGCTGCATCGACACCAAGTCATCTATTTCCTTATTTATAGTGGACATGAAGACCCAGCTTTCTATCTATAGTACAATGTAGTTAATGTGGGGCAGCTCCACATTCCTCAGTGTGTGCAAAGAACACAGTTCAGCCAAAACTAACTGGATGCTGCAGCAGTCAGTTAAAGCTGCTTTTGGTTATTATATTGTAATAAAATGGAGCATACAGCCCGTATGTAACACCTGAAAGGGCCTATTTAAAAAGTTACTGAATATGATTGTAAAAAAGCAGTTTTTCACCACAGTCTGATGAGAATGGAGGTTTCAAAGAGGTCCTATTTTACTCTTTAAGCCTCAAAAATACTCTAAACTTGAGAAACTACCAACTTTTTTTCCTGCAGTTAACACTGTTGACTGTGTTTAACTCTAGGTGGCAAACTAGAGCCGCATGTACAGTCCAGAGCAAAAGTTTACATACACTAGTAAAGACCACGGATATGATGGCAGTCTTGACTTTCCAATGAATCCTATATCTCAGAATTTTCTGTGATGGACTGATTAAAACGTGAAAAAAAAGAAAACAATCATACACTTTTGTTCTTTCATAGATCTTGAAATAATCCGATGGGTCAAAAATAAACACACTGCAGCTTGAATGATCAGTTTTGGTAATGCAGAAAGTGGTGGTAATCAAGTTTTCTTTGTAGCATGACCTCTTAACTTTGGGTGAGTAAACTTTCTGAATTAGAAGC
>NW_007578492.1:75049-115507 GCF_000690725.1 Stegastes partitus
AATAACTAATAATAAATTAAATTTTAAAAAAGCGAGCTTTTACAATATTGAATTTCCCTTCTGGGATAAATAAAGTATTTTTCATTTCATTTCATTTCAAATCAGGCTAAAAATTACGGTTTTAGACTGGTTTTCCCAAAGTTCTGACTTAACTTGAGGTGAAACTGCCATTTACACGTCAATGACATGTAACAAAATATTAGTGTTGCTGTATGTATATTTTTGACCCAGCAGATTTTGTCGTATTTCCAGAGTACCTGTATTAAATCTGTCAAAGAACCAAAATGCATGATTGCTTTTTGTGACGAAGATGCATGTGTATTTATGATTCATCTTTGAGAATTACGAGGTATAGCTGTCACTGGAAACTCAAGCCTGCCATGATATACGTGGTCATTAAAAGTGTCGGTGAGCTTTATTTTATGCTAAAATGAAACTGACTCAAGCACTTCATAAACGCTTGGCATGAAATATAGATGAAGAAAAAATATCTCGCCATTTCACACGGAACAAACTAAGCTTTCAGGTCGATCTTCTGGCTCGGGCTGCCAGTTATTCCACCACGTCATGCCAAGAGCCCCCGCTGTGAAAGAGCAGTGACGAATGCAAGAAACAACCACAGTTCTATTAAGGGCAGTCACGAGTTTGGCTTTAATGTATGCATATTCTATAATCTATGTGATTTGAGCATGAAAATCCTTCTTTAGTAAGTGTTTGCTGAGGTGTTATGACTTCTTTACAACCCCGTCAGCTGCGAGATGCGGCTGCAAGCTCCAGAAGATATTTAATATTGTGTTGCAGTCACTTTGTAAACCTCTATCCCATTCCTCTCTATTGTAGGTTATTTAAATGGGCCAGGCAGAGAGTGAGGACTGTGAGGATCAGCACTTTGCCTCCCCGGTGATAGGTGTAAGAATAATAAGTTCCTGAAGCCCTCAGGTACAATGAACAAGTCAGAGGTGAACGCGATAAATAAAGGAACCGCTGAGCTGTGGTTATATAAAGCTGACTCATTAGTGATGCTCACCCACAGCGTCGGAGCCTCATCAGCAGCACGCCTTCTGTCAGCACTCACCTATAATACCGTATATGTGTGTGGCATCCCCGCAGGTGGTAATGAACAATCAGCGGAAGATCATCTGGCCCGGAGGCGAGACGGAGAAACCACAGGGCTTCCAGATGTCTACTCGATTAAAGGTGGGGCTTTCACTTTGCTGCTGCGATGTGACATTCGTGTCGACACAGATCGAGCACGTCCCTGAGCCGATCTGCTCTGGACGGACAGTGCACCGACATCCCTTTCTCAGAGCGAGTGAAGTTAATCCATGTTCATAAAAGCAGCGCTGATGTATTTCCTCTGACTTTTATCTCCTCTCATCTGCAACCTTGTCAGTGTTTTTACGTTCACCTGTCTGTCCCTGTGTGTCCATGTGTATCTGGCAGTCTGTCTTCTTGGGTATTTTCTTGCACTCGAGGGCTGGACCAGATTCAGCTCCGACTATGTGATAAACAGCTTTCTGTCCTATGTTTTCGTAGATAGTGACGATACACCAGGAGCCATTTGTGTATGTGAAGCCCACTATGCCGGATGGAACATGCAAGGAGGAAATGACATTAAATGGAGTCTTAATTAAAAAGGTTATCTGCACTGGGCCCAATGAGACCATCCCAGGTAACCTATCAGGGACGTTTATATTGTCACTGTGCTTCTAGTGCACCCGCCAACCACCCACTGGAGATGCATACATATATATGCAGTAGGTATCTATATATGTATGCATGTAGCCATTCAGAATGAGTGACGTGAGCGTGTGCAGTGCGGCTGAGTGTGCTCGTCTGCAGTGCACCACTGTGTCACGCATTTTGTTCAGTCTACGTGCGCCGCCTTTGGATTAAAAACAACAAAAAAAACAACAACACGTTTCTTCTGGACTCTTTGTAACTTGCAAACTTTGCTGTTCTTGTTACAGGACGCCCAATTGTGCCCCAATGTTGCTATGGGTTCTGTATTGATCTGCTGATCAAGCTGGCTATGACCATGAACTTCACCTATGAAGTGCATCTGGTGGCTGATGGAAAGTTTGGAACTCAGGAGCGCGTAAGTTTTTTTTTTTTTTTTTAAAAAGCCATGTTTTTGCATGTAGCACTGGATGCATGAATAACTTTAATGTTTTTAATAGGTTTCTCTTATCTTACTAGCAACGCTGATCGCACTAACTGTTGAGAAATGAACTGATAAGCAGTCAGACCCACAGATATGAAATGTAGAGTGGGAGGAATTTGCTAATCGTGACTGATCTAGTGCCAGTTTTTGAATGTCTGCACAAGGCAAGCAGCAATCAGCATGACATATTTTAGGCAATTTGAAAGTGACAGCGAGCTGTAATATGAAAGAAATATAATATCACATCAACCAATTTGAAAATATACCAGAGAGAAAAAAAAAGAGAGAATATTTCTTCAGGGCAGTAAAAGTAAAGTGTTGTCAAACTAAATTATCTCAGGAAGTTTTCATTCAGTTGTTCTTCATTAAGGAGCTTTTGTCTTTAACAGATTTCTCTGTGCAGCTTGAAAAACAAGCAGATAAAAGATTTATTCTAATTAGCAATATGGTTATCATATGTGAACACTATTAGTAGGAAACTAGGGGACACACAATTACTCTAACATAGATGGAAAATGGATATGATACCAATCAACAATAACAGATTTTTAAAACGCTGGTCACATGTAGATCTGCTTTGCAAATTCTAGTCCTGGTGTCTTTGCATAGTGTTTCCTGCTGCTGTTAAGAGCTTATTTTATAATTAGAAATTCATTTGCCGTCTCAGAGAATTACTCATTTTGTCTGTCCTATTCTTCAGAATAATTAAGATAAAGGCCACGAGTGCCAGTGAGATTTCATCATGTTTATTTCTGACTTTGCTGGAGCTGTTTCTATGCAGCACAGTGCTTCCCATGGTAGTTCTTTTTAGATGCTTGTTATTTTCCTGATTATAATCTGTGCATTGGATTATACTGGTTAAACTTTTGCAGAACCTTTGATTTTAAAAATGATATAAACAAGCTGTCCTGTTTCCAAAAGATGCTTTTACTGCTCCGCTGCCTTATCTGTTCAGTGATGCATGAAAGTGGAAAAAGGCATACATACGCACACATTTAAGATTTCTTGTTTTGGCAGAGTTCATTCATTTTCATTAACCCCCCTGGGAAAAGGTTTGCCTTTGTGCTTAAAAAATAGGACACATGCCCCATTAGAATGAGCTATATATAACCTAACCTTGCATTGCTCAAGTGGGACACCTTTGTGAATTTGTGAATGAACCCAGACTGTCCTTTTATGCACCTTTCCTTAATATCTTTGCAACAAATTCAGGTTTTACTTGGAGACACAGCCTTTTATACGCAACATCCTCCCAATAGTTTGCTGATTTACTTATATATTTACAACAAATGAACCTCCACTTAACAGTTGGTTAGCAGAAAATATTAGTTTGCATAGCTAATGTTTTAAACTAACCCCAGCTCGAGCTAACAATGCTGTTTACCACTAGCTTATGCTAATGGTATTTCTTGGTAAAAGTTGTATATTTTCTGTGTAAATTGTTGCAAACAGTTGGCCAGCACCAAATATTAGCTCATATTTAGTGTCTTTACACTAACAAATGTTTCGCTAACAATAATAATTAAAGTATTTCTTGGCAAAAGGTATATATTTTGTGTTAGTTGTTCATATTTAAGCAACAGTTCGGCCAGCAGCTAACATTGGCTAATAGCATATGTCTTTATGTTGACACCAGTTTAGCTAACAATAATAATTAAGGTATTACGTGGCACAAAGTATATATTTTCTGTGTAAATTGTTTGTTTTTTGGGTAACATTTGGCCAGCACTAAATATGAGCAGGTGTCTAATGCTTCTAGCTCATATCTAAGCTAACACTAGTTTAGCTAACAATAATATTTATGGTATTTCGTGGCAAAGTTTTATATTTTCTCTGTAAATTGTTGGTTTTAGGCTAACGGTTGGCCATCACCAAGGATTAGCACATAGCTAACATTTTTAAGCTAACATTAGTTTAGCTAACAGTGGTGCTTATGGTATTTCTTGCCAAAAGTTGTATAAATTCTGTATTACTTGTCTGTTTTAGGCAAACAGTTGGCCAGCCCCAAATATTAGCACATAGCTAACATTTTAAGCTAACACTGGTTTATCTTGCAATGGTAATTATGGTATTTCTTGGCAAAAGTTGTATATTTTTGGTGTAAATTGCTAGTTTTTTAAGCTAACAGTTGGCCAGCACCAAATGCCAGCTTACATGTAATGTTTTTAAGCTAAGATTAATTTCAGTTAATAATTTATGGTATTACTTGGCAAAAGTTGTATATTGTTTTTAAGCTAAGATTAATTTCAGTTAATAATTTATGGTATTACTTGGCAAAAGTTGTATATTTTATGCAGAAGTTGTTGTTTTAGGGTTAAACTGTTGGCAAGCACAATTTCATTTTTAAATGTAGTTAATTTTTTTGAACTGTGGCTGTATTTTAAAGCGGTTTACATGAATGTTTGATACTTATTTAACTTCTGTTAGCAAAAAAGCGTCAAACAAAGTTAAACAGTGTATACAGAATTCCCATTTTTACTCATAGCTATCGATACACCAGTATTTCTAAACCTTCCTTTCATACTATATTTAGCATTAGTTGCACCATCAATGCCACATACCAATCTTTTTTCCAAGTATTTTTTTTTCTTATTTGTCATCTTTTAAAGCAGAGAAATCTCTTGAGACTAAAATCTCTTTTGACACTGTTATATCCAAAATGGCAGCATGATTTTGTAATACAAGTCAATACTGAACGATCATTATCAGACGTACGACAAGGCAGATATAGAGCAGAAACGACAGACAATAAAATGAAAACCTGCTTGGACGCAACAAAACATTCATCCATACAAACCCTGTTCTGCAGGCACAGCATGAACTCACTCTTCCACACTTCTGGTGTTCTACAGCGCATGGTATTCTAAATTACAGAGAACAGCAAGCTCTCTTTTGATAAGACAGACACAATTTCAGAGATATGAAGCATGCTGAGTACTTGTATCCCTGCTTGGCTTAACTCAAATCCTCAAAGCCCGGAAACATTCTGTGGTGTAGACAACAGCAGGATGATAGCTGATTCTTCTGTTCACACTCTGCTTTTGGGACTCCAGGTGAACAACAGCAACAAGAAAGAGTGGAATGGCATGATGGGGGAGCTCCTGGGAGGCCTGGCTGACATGATCGTAGCCCCGCTGACTATAAACAATGAGCGAGCCCAGTACATCGAGTTCTCCAAACCGTTCAAATATCAAGGCCTCACGATCCTTGTTAAAAAGGTAGGTGGCATTTTTGGTTTTCTGTAAAAGTCAAACAACCCCTAGGGAGGTTCAAGTGTTGCTCACTTGTGGTGTCCTCCAACATTTAAGGTATTACAACAGCGTGAGCAGAAGTAATGACTGTTAGAAAAGGCCATGAAATAGATAAAACTTAACAGCAAAGAGTGTGTAGAGAATAAAAGCTTCATCCATGAGAGACTTGTGATCGAACTTTACAACAATTTTGGCCATGGCTGCTCTGACACGGTGGTTGCAGTGCTATAGTATGTTTGTAAAGCCCGACCTCTCATCTGCTGCAGCTGTGACACAGCTTCAGACATCTGCAGCGTCATTTGTCCTTGTTAAAACTCTAATTCAAGATATCTGTAATTACTTCTTGACCAGACAGAATTAGTTATACCCAACTTAAGATACTGACGACATCATTCTGACCAGTTCAAACTTAATTTACGATATCTACAGAGGACAACCTACAGTGACTTTGAAGTTTCCGTTTTTATTGCGGTAACACTGTACATCAACATGAACACACCATCTCCACCATGAAGCACGGTGGTGGCAGCATCATTATTCTGGGATGCTTCTCGGCAGCAGGCACTGGAAGGCTTTAAAAGGAAAAGGGTCACTCAACGAAAGTGTAGCCAAAAATGCCAAATTATTTTGTCTATGACTTAATGTTGGAAAGCAATAAAAGGGGAAAACTTCCAAGGCAGGTGAATACTTTTTATAGGTGTTGTCGATATCTACCATTGAGATGTACTCAAGATGTGTTGAATTTGAATTGTGGCGAGTCATAAAATCATAAAAGGATTCAAGTGATTCAAGTCCCAGGAAGATAGTCTGAAATGACGACTGTAGACAGAAAGAAAGGCATCATGAATATCTATTCTTTTTAACAAAGAATAACTGAATTACACTTATCAAATCTAGCTAATAAATGTTGACAGATTGCATTATGCACTAGGATCTTATCTGTATCCTTTTACATTATGCGGAGCAGAGACACATCCGAGGTCAATGACAACACAGCAAAGTCTGCTGTTCTTATTGTGTGGACCCTTAAAAGAGTAAGTTCTACCTTCTACAGTGGCTGATGGGGATCAAAGTTAGTAAATACACACTTTGGTTCATCATTTCTCTGAAAATGGGAGTTAAGTTTGTATGCAGGTATCATTGCTGTCGTGCAACCTTCCTCTAAAGGCTCGTGGCAATGTTTTCAGCCCTCTCATTTCAGATGCACCTGACCAGTAGTGGAAATATGATTTATAAATCGAGTTATCTATTCATTTTCATTAATTTCCATATTTTATTATAATAGTTCACGAAGAGCTGCTGCATTTTTCTGTTTGTTGTTATGAGGTTGTGCAGCCTGTCAGCATCTTTCGTTGCCAAAAAATGCCACCTGTGGCAAATTCACACATTTATTACAAGTTTTCAGAGATTGTTTTCTTATTCTGAACCCATACTGATATATAAAGATACCAAATTGTGCCTGGAATAGCAGGAAATCACAGAGTTTGGAAATAGGCCGGTAGTTCCGTTTGTGTTTGTCTGTAATATATAACAATCTAAAGTTATTTATTGTCAATCGATAACATCCTGCGGTGTGTGTGTTTCCAGGAAATCCCTCGCAGTACACTGGACTCATTTATGCAGCCGTTCCAAAGCACGCTGTGGCTGTTGGTGGGTCTTTCGGTGCATGTGGTGGCGGTGATGCTTTACCTACTAGACCGGTTCAGGTACAAAGGGGGACCAGTTTGTGTGTGTGTGTGTGTGTGTGAGTGTGCGTCCATATGTGTGTTTACCGTACATGTGCATTCACGACTGATTCGGTGTGTGTTTCCAAGTATGTGTACATGCACTCCTGAGCTCTGCAGATCTTCCCTCGGTGTGGACAACAAGGCAGACAGAGGTGAAGATTGGCTCCAGTCATCCCACCGCTCTGTCGTTGTGCCGCAGTCTTTAGCCTCTTTTCCTTTCTCGGGACTTTCTTTGTGTTGCTTCGCTCACTCATGTTCAGTTCCCCTCTCTGCCTGGGGCCGCCAGGGTTTTCCTCCACTACAAGTACTCGGCGATTTCTCACTCTATTTTTTGCCACCCTCCCAATTTTCTTCCCCCTCTAGCCCGTTTGGAAGATTTAAAGTAAATAGTGAAGAAGAAGAAGAAGACGCCCTCACCTTATCATCTGCCATGTGGTTCTCCTGGGGAGTGTTGCTGAACTCTGGTATTGGAGAAGGTGAGACAGAAAACCAACCGGTACATGTTCTCCTTCACAGAGAACACTGGACCGCTGTATTCTAGTCTTTGAACAGCTTTTCTGCTGTGAAAGGACCAAAATCAAGACTGTTTGTGGCGCCAGGTGTTGCCTCACTGTCTTGTTTTGCTTTGAGGATGACAAATTAATCGCTTTCAAATCACATTTTGTGCAGACAGGCTTTGGTGGAGTTTGTCTTTTATCAGTTTATACATGTTTCCTTTGCTTGTTTCATTTGTCCTCGGTATTGTTTTGTTTTTTTCAGTGTTTGTTACTTTAGTGGGGCATATTTTTGGTCAGGAGTTTATTAAGGATTCATTACAAGTTGTTGTTGGGAATAGGACTTATAGCAGAAGTCGCAGTGCTGAGATTTGGCTCAAAAGGAAAGACTGTCTTCAGCCTTTCGACGAGACTAATCCTATTGGAAATGGAAAGTTACTGAGCTGAAACTCAAAACTTGAACTCACCGCACAGGTGCGCCGCGCAGCTTCTCAGCGAGAATCCTCGGTATGGTGTGGGCTGGATTTGCCATGATCATTGTGGCTTCCTATACTGCCAACCTGGCTGCCTTCCTGGTGTTGGACCGGCCTGAGGAGCGCATCACCGGCATTAATGACCCAAGGGTGGGTGACACGAAGACCGTATTGCTCCACAGTTGGAATTTATCAATAGCCAATGCTCAAATGTTTGTCCTTGTTTGTTCGTGCAGCTGCGAAACCCATCCGACAAGTTCATCTACGCCACGGTGAAGCAGAGCTCCGTGGACATCTACTTCCGGCGGCAGGTGGAGCTAAGCACCATGTACCGCCACATGGAGAAGCACAACTATGAGAGTGCCGCCGAGGCCATCCAGGCCGTGCGTGACAAGTGAGTCTCGGCCAGGCCGGGCCGACCAGAGCACATGGCGGCCGGCTGCTCAACCCATCAGGCACGTAGAGCAGGGCCAGTGCAGTTAGCTCAGGGGGAAGGGACATGGACCTCCGGACCAGGTGGAAGTGGCAGGAGTTACTGCGACTCTCCCTCTGATTCAGGCCCATCGCCCAGCCGAGGCAGCGGTCCAGGGACAGCGGCAGGTGTGGACGTGTCGACAGCACTGACACCAGTGTGAGGTTGAGCTAACAATGAGTCCAGGAGCACCCTTTTTCAGGTTGTACCCAGACGAACATCTTTGAGATTGGGGGAATCCAATGGGGGACGCGCCCTCACCCATCTGGCATTGGATTTCATTTGGGCCATAAGCAGCGGTAGAGAATTGCTGGTAAACGCTGAATGACACACACGATTTGGTGTGCGAGAGAGAGCGGGGTGGGAGCCGTAAATGTGTATGTAAATCATTGTACTGTTGCACCGTAACCCCCTCCTTCCCCTCCTCCTTCCTCCTCCCTCCTACCTCCTCCCTCCTTCCTCCTTCCTCCTCCTCCTCCCTCCTCCTCCTCCTCCCTCCCCCCCTCCCCCACAGCAAGCTGCATGCTTTCATCTGGGACTCTGCGGTGCTGGAGTTTGAAGCCTCGCAGAAGTGCGACCTGGTGACCACGGGAGAGCTGTTTTTCCGTTCGGGCTTTGGCATAGGCATGCGCAAGGACAGCCCCTGGAAACAGAATGTGTCCCTGGCCATTCTCAGGTCTGTCCCAGCCGAAGCTGCATTACTCGTATGACTTTTTTTTTTCTTTGTTTCTTATCGATATGATTTCTTGGTCACGTATTGACCATTTACAGCCATCCAATACATTGCCTTATGTCGCATCTCTCTCTGTATCTCCCCTCTCCTGCCCTGTTTGTCTGTTTGTCTGTCAAGTTTATGCTTGTTTGTCAGTGCACTTGTCTGTGTTTCACTTGTGTTGCTATCTGGGAGTGAGCGGCTCAAAGATTCCGTCCTTTGCGGCATTTTATTAACTTTGTCACCTCTCTCCCCACCACCCCTGACCCCCTGCAGTTCTCATGAGAACGGCTTCATGGAAGACCTAGATAAAACCTGGGTGAGATACCAGGAGTGTGACTCACGGAGCAATGCCCCAGCCACACTCACCTTTGAAAACATGGCAGGTATGGTCCTTATGGCGTAGCGAAAGCGTTAAAAGTGATTGGACAAAAACTGCAGTGGTAAGGTACTGTAGACCTTTTTTGTCCAATACCTTTAAAAAAAAAAAAAAAAAAAAAAAAAAAAAAGAAAATCGTTGTTTTAGTGTCAGCGTGGGTGCTCTGTGGAAGTGTGCCGTACAGTATCTTGTGCTGTGACTTTGTGCGGTTGTGGTCTTCTATTAATATTGTGTGGTTTGCAGCCGCCGTCTGGAGCTGGTTGAGAAAAGGCGAGGCGACCACTGAGCATGACAGGCTGACCACGCATTCATGCTCAGTGGGAGCGGCGGAGTAGTAGACCGGCGGCTCACATGTCTCCGTCTCTGCCCTCTTTCTGTTCGTCTGTCCCTCCCCTGCAGGTGTCTTCATGCTGGTGGCTGGAGGCATTGCAGCAGGGATCTTCCTCATCTTCATCGAAATCGCCTATAAGCGCCATAAAGACGCCCGCAGGAAGCAGATGCAGCTGGCCTTTGCGGCCGTCAATGTCTGGAGGAAGAACTTGCAGGTAGGAACGATGCCCTGTGCCCGGGGTGGGGGGGTGGAAGGGCCCAAACTGGGGTGCAAGAGAGCCAGCAAAGCCTCTTTCTCATGCGGGTTGATTTCTGTCTTTCAGCCTCTCTAGGAGCCTTTTATTTTTCAGCCAGATCACACGCGAGAACCTGTGATCTCTGATGCCTTCATACATGCAATGCAAGGCATCCAGAGTGGCCGCCCTGTAGGTCTTAACAGAGGCCGACTGTACTCGTATCTCTTGTGTCTACCTGCAGGACAGTAAGGAAGCTTCTGGAAGTCAAGCGGTGGCTGGAACTCCCTCATTAGTATGTAGCAGAGCCATTTCCACCCCCATGTCACCTCTCGCTGTTAGATAAGATAATGAGCCTCGTGACCCTCCAATATGATGGAAATTCAAATTTAAAACTCCTCCACCCACGTCCATGGCATGAACTAGTGGTTCTAAGCTGCTGCTGCTGTGGCGCTGTATACTTCATGAGGTCATATGATGCGTATAAGGAAAGCCAACAAAAAGAAACCAGCCAGAAGCATTATGAAGACAGTCATAACGATGATTACTGTGCAGTTGACGCACGCTGATTGCGCCACCATTGATTTCCTTCAGTCTGGCGGCAATACTAACAGCAGCCAGGAGCTAAAAATACAAGTAGAGCATAAAGAGCAAAATCAATGCCCTGGCAAAATCACACAGCAGTGACCCTCCCGGTGTCTGCATATCTGTACAACATAATGCAGACACCAAATAAGAGTGTAAAAAACATGCATGCCAGAGGCTTCGTGTGGCCCTTCCTGCCTAAACAGGCTTCAGTTTAAAGGTCAGTTCACCCAAATTTCACAGGAAATGCTCATGTTAGCTCTAGTGGTGTCTCATTTTTAATACTTTGAAATGGAGGTGAAAGGAATTCGGCATTTTCGTGGCGAAACACCACTAGGATTTGAGTGAACTTGCCATTTGGGCTTTAATCAAGGGATAAGCTCCTCTGCTCAGCCACTGAAGAACATGATTTGCCCCTGTACCACAATGCAATCAATTCGGCTGTGAAGCGTCGGAGCACCCCACCTCCTCCTCCTCCTCCTCCTCCATCCCCACAAAACTTTGCTCCCTCCCTAATTGGATAGCTTGGAGGTACAGGGTCTCCACACTTGATGGCCAATCACGCTGTGAGTGTGTAATGTGGCCCTGGCAGCCTGTCGCTGTGTCTCTGTAAGCCTTGAGCGAGTGTTTCGGCCCTGCTGAAATGTGACAGCAGGGCTGGAGGAAGGTACAGTATGATGATCACAAGTGCCTGTCAGCAAATCAATGTCCTTCTGAGAGTGTCCACCATCCAACTGTGTGTAACTGTGTGTCCTCATATGGATGTTTGTGTTCTCTAGGCGCATACAGCAGGCAAATGCATGCAGGGGGCATCACTAAGAAAGGAGAGGGACACACTAAACTGCCCCCAGACCAGTGTAATTTAGATCCATGTCAGTGATGATCATGATGATCTCGATGATCCCTCTGCGCCGCTGAACAAAGACAGCTCATGCATGCTCATCCCGCTCACTGACGTCACCGTGAGCCCCGGAGCTAAAATAACGGACACGATCTTCACTGCCCCGACGATAACCGTCGTAATGGCGTCTCATGCAAATCGCGCCGCAAGAAGTTTGAGCTAATCCAATCTGTTCTGCGTGAACATTATTCGGGATCTTATTCATACTCTTTGGCTTCACTGATTTGATTACTCACAGTGATTCAATTTTCACAAACTCAAAACGACAGCTTGGTTTATGTGGAACACAGAGTCCCCACAATGGAAAGATCACAGTTTATGTGGCCTCCTCCTTCCTTAGCACAGCAAGCACTGAAACCTGGACTTCCATTGTTGGCATCATTCTGACTGCTTGTATGTGTGTTGTATGTAACTATGTGCTTAAACACATATATACGGCCTCAGGTTGGTGTTTTATACAAAGCACTGTGCAGGACTGTGCACTCACAGACCTTCAAACAGACGTAACTTCAGAGAACGTGCACATCTGACTAAATCTGTCAATTTTATGACATTATCTCCACATGCTGTTAATGCTCAAAAGCCCTCTAACTGTAAGTTCATTGACTGCAACACCACACGCTGCTGCTTTTACAGTCTTTTGCAAAGAGATGCTGTAAAAGTGCATGCTGTGTTTGAACTGCATGCATAAGATAGTGGAGCCACAGAGATGTAGAGGTGCTCAAATTCGCATATCTGTATCTGGGTAGGGTTTGTGCCCACATTTTTAAAGTGATTTAAATCTTTATGATGTAAATTTATCACCTTGTTTTGAATGTAACTGCCTGCACTCAGCAACAAATGACAGCCGGCGAAAATAGTGGAGAAGCTGTTCTTCGTTAGAGCTGGAGGAGACCAAATCAGAGCTACGAGAAGAGCGAATGTTAAACCTACATTCACAAGCATGAATATCTAAATGACTGCTGATGTTGCTCTGTATCTGTTGCTCTCTGCTGCTTGGTTAATGTCATCGCAATGGTGATAACGTGTTGGTTTTGTATTCACAGCTTGTTTCTCTCAGTTATTGCTGATTTAAACACCATTTTACATCTTGAAAGTGATGCTTTCTTTACAGAGAAGTGTAAAATTGGACAAAAAAAAAAGTTTCTTCAGCTACGGTTTGTTTCTCACAAATGTCTGGGAGTGAACAGGACTCAACAGGACTGTGAATGATGCTGTTGTGTTCAACTCTTCATCAAGGTGTACAGACATGCATGAGCGAAAATGCTCATGCAGGCAACTGTGTGAACTTCTGTGGTGGATGTTTGCGAACTCTGATCTATAAATTTACATTATAAAGATTTACATCACTTTATGTTCAACTTTATGTTTGTAGCATCTCTGGTGGCCTTTTAGCTTGGTACAACAGACGTTACTCAGAAGTGCACTGTCTGAACGAGACTGAAACCGGTGTCGGTTTGGGACGAGAACAAAGTGTGATAAAAGCCCTGCTGCGTGACCATAACAGTGGTGTATAATGATGCCGGACTAACGGTGGCTGCTGTGTCGCTGTACGAGTCCCACGCCGCGCTTCATCCGACGGTCCAGCATGCACCTGCATGGCCGGGACTGTGCACCAGCAGCGCCTCATCAGGGCTCAGAGCGGCCGGGCGGCAGCCTCGGACGTGTCAGAGAGCTAAAGGCTAAAAAAGACGGGAGCTGACGTCACTTGGGCATTGATTTTTCCTGAGAACAATACACGAGCTGATCATTTACTAACATGAGATGTCATCTTCCAACAGGAACAAAAAAAATAATATTATTTGCTCTTACCTGCACTAAAAAAAAAAAAAAAAAAAATCGAGCAAAAACCGATCACTTCCTCTGCCAGCTCTCGTCTGCACCTGCTCGAGCTGGTTGTCGGGGTGACGGTGGTAAATAAAAAAAAAAAAGTGCCCTGAAAGAGCCTATTCATGTGACCTGATGAACGAGGATGTACTGCGGGGCCAGTGCTGGCCAGGATTGATTTGTCATGCTATTTGTTTTGTGTTTATTTTTGTTTTTTACTTCTTCTATGTTTTTCCCCCCCTTTTGAATTCCTTCCCTCCATCCATAAAACGTTTTGGCATGATGAAATTCACACCACACTGCCCCGCCCAGCCCACGGGCCTCCCTCTGCTGCTACTACCGCCATCCTCCATCTCTACTTTACTAACCTCCATCTTAGAGCGCTTCCTTTCTTTCTTTCTTTCTTTCTTTCTTTCTTTTGTAGACGTAGCATCTTTTAGCCTCATCATGAAATAAAGACAACTGCAAATCTTTCTTTTTGCACTTTACTTCCAGTTAGACTATTATTTTGCTGCTACAGTAGACGACCATTCCTTCTCAGATCTTTTTTATTTTATTTTTATTTCCTCACCCTCCATCCCATTCCCTTGTGTGTGGGGTGAATTTCCATTATACCACTTTAAGGTATAATGACTTAAATGGGCTTCAATTACTGACCTTTTGTCGCTGTTGTTTTCCCTCTTTGATATGCATTTTTAGTGGCATCCGAAACTGCAGCTTCTCAACTTTTTTATACCTGCCTGGCTTTGGATGTGGATGTTTGCTTTGCTAGTTTATTTATTTATTTTTTATAAATATAAGCGATTTTTAAATTTTTATTTCTTTTTTGGTTCCCTTGGCTTCTGCTTAAGGATTAAAGTAATAACGATCAGGTGGATGGAAATTTATTTTACTTTTCTTTTCTCCCCCTATGCAGCCCTCTTCCTCTCTAGAGACTCAGGATGTAAGAATACCTTAATATGAGTTCTCTTTTTATTTATTTCTTTGCACACAAACACCCAGTTTATTGTGCTGAGAGTAGCTGTGGGGCACTCTGATGGTATGAGGGAGGGATTGCACCAATTCGGCTCGCCATCTTTGTACAGGTAGCTTCTTTTTCCTTTGCCTTTTTTTTTTCGACAGAAATGTAGATCGGAGATGCTTCATGAAGTCACACTTAGCCTGTTTAGCTGATCCATTTCAAACTGTGTGTTCAGACCAAGGAGTCGCAACTGTAAAGTGTGTGTTCAGGCGGGTTACAGGTGGGGTGTTTTAGTAGTTTAACGTAGGTATCACGCCCACTGACATCTTTACTAGTCATCACTCATTCCAGTGCATTTTCTAGGGGCCGAGTGAATGTGTCCGCACATTTCTAGAGGACTACTGTGCCATCTCGTGCCGTCCAAGTGTGACAATGCTGCTTAAAAAGATGTAGACCAATGCCCTCATGTCAGACTGAACAGACTACTTCCACGCTCACATCTAACAGGCTTTATCCCTTTCTTTCTCCCTCTTTTTTTATTTTATTTTTTTAAACATTTTCCAAATGCTTTAGTCGATTGTACAAGGACCCTCCCAATAACATTTAGAGAATTTAAAAAGAAAAAGAAAGCTAAGGTGGGGTGGTGAGCTTGGTTTTGGGACGGTTATGACCCCAGCCAGAGGACGTGAATAACGTTTCTACATATATTTATTTTAGGATAGGAAAAGTGGTAGAGCAGAGCCCGACCCCAAAAAGAAAGCCTCTTTTAGGTCCATCAGTACCACCCTGGCCTCCAGCATCAAGAGACGTAGGTCCTCCAAAGACATGGTAAGGAGACGGAGAAGCAACATCTTCCCTTGTTTGATCTTCAGTCTCTTTCCTCCTCCTCTGTCTCTTCACCCCTTTATTTCCTCTTTCGCTGTCCTCTCTGCCGACATCCACCCACCCATATCCGACCACGACAGACTCCCATGTCCACTCATTTCGCTCCGCGGCCACGTGTCTGTCCGTTCACCATCGATCAGCCATCACCATTTAGACTCTAACAGTTTCCTCTGCGGCCCTGGAGGGCGTCAGTGCAGGATCTCAGGTCAGGTCAGCTGGGCTCTGAGTTTGGGAAGAAAAGGGAGCGTTGCAGGTTTTTTCTTTTCTTTTTATTTTGGAGGTCGGGGGGGTTCGACAAAAGCAAGCAGTGGTGTTTTGTCTTGGGCTGCTCTTCCTCCCTGCCTCTGGTTTGGACGTGGATTCTGGCAATTGTACTTGGTGTTGTTGTTGTGGTGTGTGTGCTGTACCTGAGCGGGTGTCTGTCGTGGATATTCGTGTGGACGTCCTGTCCCTTTTTTTGACTGCCTGAAACCTTCGTATATCCATCGTTTTCTTTGCATCAATCCTGCACCTCTTCGGTTTCGGCCGCTGTTGGTTTTCCGCTTATGGTTTGAGAAGCATGCGCTGGTGTTCTGTCCTTTATTTTTTTGTTGTTTTTTTTTTTCAAAAAAAAAATCCATTTTCAAGGTGATGGCCGGTCGTCCTGAGAAGAACAACTAATGTGTCAACACGTCTATTTCAGGATTTACTCTCATGGATTTCTATTAATCGATTTCCTTTTTTGCTTTGTCATATTTTCTTTATCATAATTCTTGTTTAATTTCCAGTGTCCTTTGTGGTCTGAACTGTGCATGCCTCTTTCAGGGTGTATTTTCAGGTGATGAAGAAAGTCTCCTTTTGTTGTGTTTTAATTATTTGTTTTCTCTCGGGCTACAGACTCTGTGAAGCCTTAGACTCTCACTGTGTAGCAAGCGTAATTAAAAGCCATTCTCTTCTCTTTTCCGAACCGATTTCACGCAGTTTTAATAAATCCCTGCTTGATTCTTTTGTTTGCAGCACAATGAGAGTGTCAGGTTTCCTGCATTCCTTCACAGTTCAGTTGAAAAGCTCGTTGCGGTTGGGAGATTGTACTACGCAGGCTTGCAGCGCTCTGACAAAACCAGTGACCCGCAGTCATTTTGTGCCCAGCTGCTCCGCCAGACATGGTTGCTGACCAAATCTGGCTTTTACAAAAAACACAACAGTAAAAAAAAAAAAACCCAGCAGTAATCTCTGGAGAGAGCACAGAAAACCCTTCACCGAGAGGCTTTTTGCACTAACATTGTGTTTTGACTGTGTTTCTCAGGGGAGATGTAGCCTTTGGCAGCTAAACGAGTCACAAAGTAAAATCCTGTGTTTTTATTTGATTCCTTGTCTTTCTCTCTTTTCTCTTGTGTTAACTTGTCTTTTTTTTATTTTATTCTTTATTTTACTGTGGATGTTACCGCATTGAAGCACCTTTCCTCCTCTTCCCCCGGGCGCTTTCTCAATAGAATTGGTTTGAAGAGAAGAAGAGGGTTTCGGACGCTGGTTTGAAAGCCCTTAAATGATCATTTTATAAACAAAGTGGAAACAGGATTTAGAGTAATAAAAAAACCCCAAGACGCTCTAATTGAAAGACCTGCCATCTTCAGTCTTTGACCATTATTTTGATTTTATATAAATGTTCTTCTTTTATATTAATGGATATCAATGGACTTGAGTGTCAGTGTCCCTCACCCACATGCCACACTGCTCCTCTCTCCCTCTGCAAGCATGCTGATAACTTCAACTGTCATAGATGTAGTAGCAGTAGAAGTAGGAACCCTCTCTGTAGCTGTACGTGGACTAAAAAAAAATCACCGTAGCTGTGTTGAATAAGTAGCTTCTTATAGCCGTTAACTGTGGTTGTGATGTCAGTGAAAGTGTCTCTCTTTTGCTGGTCCACTTGACCCCGGTAGGGTGCGCTGTTAGCAGGCCCTCAAGGTACAAGACATGAGGAGACCCAAATGGGGGCTGTAAGCTATATGATGATGCAACTCGCGGGTCAAGGGGATGAGGAACATCCACTCTGATTCCTAACAATACAAGAAAAAAAAGAAAAGAAATTTTAAAAACCTGGGTTCAGTCTGGATGTTGCCCCATCCGTCAGCATGTTAGTTGCATCATAACAGCTTCTGAAGCTCATATGCTTGAATGTATCGGCTTAAAAACGAGAGGAACCATAATTGAAACTGAGTCGGGTGAACTGTTTTGATGTGCTAATATTCATTTGCAATGTGTTTTTTATTTTTTTTCCCAGTTGGGATTTTGATTGGCAGGATTATAAAAGAGATGAGTGATGTGTAATTGACTGTTTTTTGTATATTTTTTTTGCTCATCAGCACAAACAGCAGCCTCAGCCTTGTAAAAAATGAAAAAAAAAATGGCTTCCTGCTGTCAAAGACTCAAGCAAAAATCACCGTTGCCATAGAAACTAAGCACATGCATGGAATTGGGATGTCGTCGTTCCCCTCTCAGCACCGTAGAAGCCTATAATTCAACGCACTCTGCTTTTAAAAAAAGAAGAAGCACAGAGAAGCAGGGGACTGGACGTAAGAGTCCGACGCAACGGCACTTTGAAATCAGCCCTCCTCAAAAAAAAAAAAAACCTCATCTTCTCTTCTTCTGAGCTGCTAAAATTAGAGAAGCTGCCTGTCTGCATGCGAACAAAAACGAGCGCGGGGGAGATAAACGAGCTGTCCGTCCTGTCCGAGGCAGAGAATTATCACCCCGTCATGCTGCTGAGGGCTGAGAAACATTCAAATCTGCTGTTGTGGAGACACTCGGGGCCTCTTACGTCTGCTCCCGGCTAGCCCACCTCAGGCTCAACCAAAGCCAAATTCAAATTGGAAGTCTGCCTGAGTGGGGTTAGAGCACCCTGATGCTTCTGCAGAAACCTTCTGTTCTTCAATTAAAGTGAATGTTTAGATAATTTTTACTAACATTGCAACTCAAAAAAAAAAGAAAAAAAAAAGAATAAGAAGAAGTTAAACCTGCACTAATTGCCAAGCAGTGACACCCTGTTATGTATCCTCCCTCCTCCTTATTTCTCCTCCACCTCTGCAGCAGTACCCACCCACTGACATCACGGGCCAACTCAACTTGTCCGACCCGTCTGTCAGCACCGTGGTGTAAAAGAGAAGGAGGGCGACGCCGAGGTTCGCTCCCCGAGGAGAGAGGAAATGAGACGAGGGAGGAAGAAGAAGGATTCCTTGTTCCCTTCGTCGCCAGAAGCCGAAGCTTTTCATTTCACCGCCTGCCGACGGAGCTTTTGAGGAAGAAGAAGAAGAAGAAGTGGCTGAAAAAAAAAAAAAAAAAAAACACTGAACTTGCACCTTTTTATAAAAGACAGGATTACCTGCTCTTAGATGTTCGTAGGGTCCCTGAGCATGCACAGAAGAACCCATCCGACTCACATATACGACCTTTTCCTTCTGTATATTCTTAGCTTAAACTTACTTGTTTTTTGTCCTTTTACTCACATAAACTTTACTTAATGTTTGATGTTTTCCAGCTTTTAGCGAGCCCAGGTTTAGTTTGGTTCAAGGTTTTTATGGTGCATATCACTTCCAACTAGGGCCTAGAAGCCGCAGTAATATCTAGTATTTCGTTGCGACGTATCCTGCAATACAAGAGGTACTGTAAGCTTCAATGGAGATCAAGTATTTTTAATAGGATCTACTTGTGTTTTTATCTACACTTTAAGGGTTTTTAGGAATTTCTTTCATTGGGAAGCACTAATAACGGCACTGACGGTCTTGTCTACCGATGAAAGCATGTGTGAATAAGAGCTTTATGTATCTGAATGATAATTATTAGGATTTTTGAAGGATTCTATTGAACTCGTATCTTCCCCCTACTTTTAATTTTGCACTAATCTGACAAAATGCACGTGTTTCTATTTCTAGCAACTCAGCTTTATTACTATTTATAGAGAGATAAGCAAGTGATAGAAATTATGCATCTATTTGCAGTTTTATTAATTTGTTTCTGGTGTTTTATTTTCATGTTCAGCCATGTTTAAAGGTTTTGGGACGCCCTCTTTCTTCCTCTCTCCTGCCCCAGCAGTCTTTCTCATTTCCAGTCTTGATAAAAAAAACACAAGGGGTTGCATCAAAGGGCCAGGTTTTTCACCCAACCAGCGCTCGGTCCTTCGTGCAAAACCTCCTCCTCCAGCTGGAGGGCTTTTTGCACGAAGGAGCCGGGAGTGACTTTTTAAAACTTTGCTTGGCTTGCGAGCTTCCACGCGAGTCATGGTTAGATGCAAAAACAGGCCGTTTCCCAGTTTTCTGGAGGTGAGAAACCAGCTGCTGTGGACATGCGACTATCATGTCCTCTCTGGTGTCTGGCACTGCGTAGCACTTTATGCTGAGGGGTCTCCCAAACTGTACGGAAATACACTGATTTCACCAAGAAATCACATCACAAATACCTTTTTTTTTTTCTTTTCTTTTCTTTATCAGAGAAACGATGAATGATGCCACTTTTAAACGCCCTTTGGTTTCGGACCAATAGGCTGCTTCTGATCTTCGTTCAGGCCTGTGCATGCTTTATTATGTGTTCTTTAATCAGTGCTTCAGTTCGTTCCCGGATGCGTGTTGTGGTGCAGCTAGCCGAGCCGTGTGCAGCACTGAAGTTGAATGAAATGTAAATAGAGTCTGGTTCCATGTAGGTGAGGATGACGAGGTCGTACTGCGCTTGTCCTACGACTTGCAGCTGAGAATGTCTTCTGCTATAATTACAAACACACAAACAGTCGTGATACACAGGCATGCATCGCACAACATGCACACACACACACAGACACACACACACACGTCCACATCTTTAAATCCCTTAAGGGAGGAGTCACGTGTTTTTCTTACCTTTTCCAGTGAAGCATTGAACCATCTTGTTTATACAACTGTAAATAAAATATACTTACATTGCCAAGTCTAACCAATCCTGTGCTTTAATTGTTTTTGGATTTGCAACAAACAACAACATTCATTATCAATTTGACTGTATTTTGTTTCCCAATTAATTGTCTTTGAAATATTGAAAACTTCTCAAAGTCCAAAGTGACGTCTTCAGAGTTCAGGTGCAAAACAGGAAAACGCAAGTATGAACACAAAAAGAAAATAATAACAAAGTGAGTAAAAAGATCAAATATAAGTCCACAGAGGAAAAAAGTAGGCCTTGTGTCCAGAGCATGATGTGCATTTTTAATAAATCATCCCCTCTGACCCAACTGCCTTCTTAAACAGGGCATTGTTTTTGTTTTTTTTTTATAATTATTTTTTATTTTTATTTTATTTTATTTTATTGAATAAGACTAATTTCTAATCATAGTGATAATAAACTTTGTGTATTTTTTGCTCAATAGCAATATTTCAAATTAAAAACTTCTAAACTGGGGTGGAGCAATAACCATGATATTTACAAATCGCAGTATTGGTGTAATGTTGTTATTACGCTGATGAGAAGTTATTAAATTAGCTATCCAGTAACACTCTGCCTCCCTACAAACGTATTTTGACTGTAGTTCATTTGTCAAAAGGTAAATGTTATTTAGTTTTTTGGAGTTTTTTCCCCCCAAAATGTCTCTACACATCACAAATCATCGTTATCATGAATTCTTGTAGCCATGATCATCATGTTGTGAAAATCATCCCTGATTTAAACTAGATTTAAAGAAATTAAAGCCTAAGTTGTCTGAACTTTTATAATAAAACTGAATTTACTAATGAAAATGTTTAAATACAGCCAATGTTTTAAACTCTGCTTATCCATACAGCTTAAAGGCTATGATTCCTCATAGTTCTTGTTTCTCTGCATGTAGACGGTAAATACGCTTTTAAATACCCTTAATATAAATGTATATATAAGAGACTAACAAGAGCTGAAACACAAGTAAATACTGGACTTAGATTCATTAGGTGAACAGAACCACCACTTAAATTGAATAATTAGATTGCTGTCTGTTTCTTGAATAGATATAGAAGACATTATTTCACTATTCTATTGCTTTTATACAGCTGGGACGTCTTTCTGTCTCTCTTTCTGATTATCTTGGACTATATAATTTACTCCATGTGGAACTAAACAAAGATTTAAAGACTAACAAAGTGCATTTTTGTAGTGAAAATGGTAGAAATGACAGCAGAATTTAATATTATGTAATTTGCAACAACATAAAGTTCTTCTCTAGTTGTTGATTTAACCCTAAAAACTCATCTCTGTGTCAAAGTTCCATATTTAGATGTTTTTTTTTAGCTTAGATGTTCCTCAACACTGTAATGTCCTTTCGAACGTGTAGATCTATCGTGTCTCACGTCCTTTTCCACCCACATCTCCACTACCTGCTGCAGCTCCAGCACACCAGCTCACCACTGACTTTGCACAAACACTGTAAAACTGTTTTACAATTCTACAACTTCATTTAGCAGACGCTTTTATCCAAAGCGACGTACATCTGAGAGCAGATATAACACAAACAAGGATCCAGTCAGGAGAAAACAACCTGGATAAGAGCCATAGAACAAGTTCACGTGAGACAGGGCGTTGATGCCAACAGCATGTGCTTTACAAATTGTTGTAGAGTAATTCAGCCATACCTGTCGGATGTAGAACTCGATTCTCAAGAAGAAGAACGATGCAGAAAGTCTCACCTTGCAAATAGATAGAATTAGTTCTAAGGTTTGTAAAAGATGAAACCTTGAAGGTCTGCATTTGTGTCATTAAAACGTTGCAGTTTCAAATGCTCAGCCATGGTGTTGACTGATTATTCTGCTAATTATAAAACACCACATGGACATGTTAACAAGGTTTTAAAAAAATATTGATTTCTAGGTTTTTTTTGGAGTCTCTTTAACAGATTAAAGTGTTGAAACGTCTTAGAGATTGCCATGAAACCGTACACAGATATTTTCAATCCCAAGAGGACCGGAGTCGTGTTTGCTGCTAATTAGCACATGTTAGCATGCTAACACGCCTAACCACGTGACTTGCTGAACACGACAACATCATTACTGTGTGCATGTTGGCGTCGTTTAGCAGCAAAGCGCCGCCTCCCTGCAGTGTTGAACTCCACGAGACACGGCACCAACACGCTCCCTGTCACACTCGGTGTAATCTCCAATTAAATTACGTCTGTCATCATTAATTAAAGCCCAGCTGTCACTGTTAATTAACGACAAAGGTCAGAGGCAGGATAATGTCAGGTGAGACATTTGTTCCGGTCCGTTGACCTTCAGTCCTGATCGCAGCAGACAGTCTGTCAGAGAGATTAATGCGACTCCGAGTGCTGATCGGTCCAGAGGATGACAAATGGATCATAAAGGTCCAATGTGTCGGATCTATCAGCATAAATTCTATATTCTAATATGTTTTCATAATCACTTGTAACTGCGGATCATTGAGTTTCCGCTAGCTTGGAATGAGTCCTTCATATCGATGTGTGGAGCTTTAACAGAGTCCAGCACTGTGTTTCAGAACAGACACCAAAAACTGGCTCTAAACAGGAATCTCCAAGTTTTTAATATGAAGTGACAGCCATCGAAGCTTCTCCTATACAGGCCTGGCTGCAGTTTGTAACTTCACCACTAGATGGCCCTGAATCCTGCACGCTGGTCCTTTAAGTCCAGATCTGAACCCTTTGACATGAAGACAAGTTGTGCGTTACAGCTTCACATGCAAAGAGTCATGATGTTTATTTTCATTATGCATCGCAGGTTTTCACTCATTAAGAGAGATTTTAAATGTAACGTATGCAACTGCATGTCGTGCAGATGTGCAGTGTCGTGTAAATGAATCCATCCAGCAGAATATTGGTTGTTTTCCATCTATAGATCATAAAATAGCTGACAAATATAATTCTCAAAAATGGCAGTGAACCAGAATCCTGAAATTAAATTAAGCCGCTAAATGGAATTAACCTGAGATTTATTTCATATTATTTACGTCAATGCTTTTCCTGCTTGTTTGACTGTTGTTATTTTTATCTACTTAACAATATCAGCATCTGTTATGAGTGTGGATTATAAATTCTACGAAGCTGCGGTTCTTTTAACATCTTTGCTTCTTAATGCGGTTATTTAAAACTCCAAGAGAGCTTTTTTTCTCCAAAAAGACATTTTGGTGCGTCACTGTAGGAAATACAGAGGAATGAATAATTAAAATAATGACGGTTTAATTCCATTTAGCTGCCTCAGTTTCAAGGCCTCCCTACATTTTTCTATTTTGTGCCACCTTGTCTCTCTAAATTTGATCCTTACACACCATCTCGGAGAACATCCTGATTCCTATGGTGTATTTCAAGTAGAGAAGAGGCTCATCAAAGGATCTGTGTACTCGCAGAGGTGTCTTCTGTACCTGTAATGTATTAAAAGAGACATGAAAAAAAGCTGCAACCATGGAAACTGTGTTAGAATATGCTCCTCTGTGTCACACCTCTTTCGCACTATAAATACTAAAACCTCATGTCCCTTCGCTCTCATTCTCCCACGCTGTAAATTAACCTATAGGTGAATACATACTGTAAGGGATCATAGAGCACAGTGTCATGAAACGATGGACAGACGATGCAGCTTCACGTCAGTTTTAATCGACGTCACTGTAAAACAGCAGCTGCGAGGTAAAGATGTCTGCTTTTGTTAACTGCTGTCGACTCCTCGTGTCCTCCCGCGCATCACTTGTAGGATCGGCTAAGACGTGAGGACAGAAATCGAGGATGGACAAACTAAGAAATGAGAACAGAAGCAGGTATCATCTGGCTTCACCTGAACACAGCAGATGCATCGTTAATGTCATCAGTAACACCTGCTTTGACGTGTTTCATTCCTCTGCAAGCAGGATTTGGAAAGTTTGGAAAGTTAAAATCAACAAAAGATGCTGTTGCATCATGGGAAATGTAAGTGTTTGCTGGAGCTTAGCAGTGGATGTGTGTTTGTCATTAGGCAAATCCTGCAAACGAGCTCAGACTTGCTCGCCACACTCTGCTGTCACACATTAACACAGAGCCTGTTAGAAGCACTAAAGCTCCACCTCAAGGTTTTCGTCTTGTCAGCGTTGAGTCATGGTCAAATTCATTTAGCTGTTTTGTCACAGATTTACTTTAAAAATGCTCTTTTGCGTCAGTGTGACAACAGAGTTCCACTAAGTAATGCTAAGTAATTAAATCAACCTTCATCCTACCAACATCTTTTACATACAAATCCTACTAACTGGAGTCCATCTGGACTGCTGTGAAAATCTGTTTACACGTCATATTTATTCTTTAATGATGGATGTTCTTCTGACTTCATGGTTTATTTATATCCAGTCGTACTGACTCACCAGTGACTGGGCGTCTTTATACTACAATCACCTCAAACACAGTCACTGCACTTGATTCTCTCAGTTTCACTAATTGTGTGACTTCAAGCAACAACCGGCTGCACCTGTGATGAACCAGCTGAGTCACTTTAAGGAGGTGAACACTTAGTTTACTTTGAATATTTAACTATAGACATTACAGTCGTGACTCGATAATCTGACACGAAATGTAAAATCTTCTTTTATGTCGGATAGCACTGCAGGGTGGCGCAGTTGGTAGCACTGTTGCCTCGCAGCAAGAAGGTCGTCAGTTCGCGTCCCGTTTGGGGCACCGGGATCTTTCTGTGTGGAGTTTGCATGTTCTCCCCGTGCAGTGTGGGTTCTCTCCGGGTTCTCCAGCTTCCTCCCACAAGGTCCAAAAACCTGTTGAGGTTAATTGGTGATTCTAAATTGTCCGTAGGTGTGAATGTGAGTGTGCTTGGTTGTCTGTCTCTAAGTGTAGCCCTGTGATAGACTGGTGACCTGTCCAGGGTGTCCCCTGCCTTCACCCTGAGTCAGCTGGGATAGACTCCAGCCCCCCCGTGACCCTCGTGAGGATTAAGCGGTGTATAGATAATGGATGGATGTCGGATAGCAAGGCTGTTGGATTTTCAAGACGGAGGTCGAGATGCAAGGAGGGCTTGATGCTTGAAGGCTCATTTGTTGTTAATATTTATTGTTTATAGTAACTAGTGTATTGTTAGAACACTACGCATCGCTGGATTTCATGTCTAATTGACCAGTGCACTTGTGCATGAGCCTGCTGGTTGACACCAAAGGTAAGTGGCCCTAAATCCGATCGGATCTTTTGCCATGTGACTTCTGTCTGAACACCCAGGTTGCACTTATCCGACCTACACGTCATTGATACACAACAAACTAGGGCTGGTCTGAATAGCACTTTATGGTCTCTGGATATTTAGGCCCAATTAATAATGAATATTAGAATACTGCGCGGTCGGGGGGGGCACTTCCACCCCGGGGGAAGTGACCAGAACGGACAGGCAGTATTTGGCCGCTGATGCCAGTTTAAGACAGCGGTCCCAGTTCTGTTTCCACCATCGGTAGCGGCGTAGGTGACTGCGGGGGAGTGATAAAATGTAGTGAAAAATATACACTCCACCATTACCATCCATGTTTACTTCTGTAAACACTGAGCATGCTCGCTGCGTATGATGTTGTCGTGTCCTCTTGTGCGCATGCGGGACACTTTTGGGTCGCATGAAGTTCACACAGCAGATCACATACAAGTCGCATTTAATTGAAAATGTGAACGAACTCACAAAAAAATCTGAATTGAGCCTTAAGTGCTGCAGCCTGAACGTAGCCAATCTGTGGGATTGTTCAGTCAGATAATACATCATTATCCTGAATGGTGACATAAAATGTCATATCGGAGTCAGAATCCAAGGCTGTCGTTATGATAAGGTTGTTTTTCATAGGCTCTGTTCGTTTTTCCTAAAAACCTGTGGGATAGCAAGGTTTAGGATTGTTAAGGGTCGGATTATCAAGTCATGACTGAACTTAGTAAAAACCTGTTTTCACTTTGACAAAATAAAGTTTATTTTGTAAATTCCTCTCAAAAAGGCAAAATAAACTGATCATGATTCAATGTTGAAAAGCAATAAAAGCAGGAAAGTGGGCTGAACTGTTTAAATCGTGATGGTGTGTTTAAACCATCAGTGCTTTTTGCTGCAGACTTAAAAACTACTTTTGTGGTTGCATTTCACATCTTCACTCCATCATGCACCTGCAGGTCCTGAGTCTAGATACATCACTACATTGTGTTAGCATGCTGTCCCTTTCCTCTCCCTGCTGGGATCACCTTGATATTTCCATGTAGGCAGCAACAAGGTCAGAGGTCAACGTTGTACATATTCAACACTGACATGACAACCTGTTCTACATCAGTGGAGCGACTGATATGAGTTCACACATCAGCATCTCTCCTTTTCTAGTATTTCACATAACTCAGCTGTTACTTTTAGATTTTGAATTCTTTTATTATATCTGCTTTAACATACTTTATGCCATGAGTTCGAGTTTTTATCTCTCTGTTGGACTTTTTTTGCCAGCTGCTGCTTTGGTGTGTTTGTGAACAGGGTTTGGGTGAAATACAGTCAACTGCTGGACACAAATCGCGTGGCGGCATTTTGTAGTTAGTGACGTAATTCAATGAATAATAAGGAAAAAGCGGAATACTTTGAAAGCATTTGAGCTCCACAAATATTCTCTGTTCTCTTTAAACATCAGAAGACATTTTCGGTTTGTACAAATGCAAGTTTTGTATGCATTTATTTTAATAAATGTGTATTTATTTGAATAAATGCATATTCAGTATTTATAGTTAGCCAAGCAGCCTGAGAGAAACAGTGCTGCCACAAACTGCACGTGTTCTTTCTCTGTTCTACAAGATGCAGGACGCAGTTTCTTTAGTGTAAGATTTTGCTTTTGCAGTTTTTTAGGCAAAGGCTGCACACTGGAGTTCTTTATTTGTTTAGGTAGTGACTTATATATGAAACCTTGTTGTGCTCTTCTAATAGCAGTCAAGCAGCAGAAGCAAATGTGGAAGTCAGGGATGAAAAACATGACTATTTGGCCTACAAAGCAGAAAAATAAGGTTAAAGATGAGTCTTCCAGGTCACCCCTGTAAAAACGTCCTGTTCTGCCACTGCTAAAAATGCTCGTCTTCCAATTTCAGTGCAAATGAAACAGAATAAAAAATCCATTATTCATAAACATAATTTTAAAAAAAACAAGTTAATTTCACTAACACTGGCAACCAGAGAGAAAAAACTTACTTTGACATACACTAGTTATCACGGAAAGGAAAAATCATTGTTTTTAAAATTGCTGCCATATTTTAAAAGTCATAATCAAAATGTAATCAAGTTATACTCAACGATGCAGTTTTTTTTTTTCAAATGTACCCTCTGCTGGGTATCGTTATTTTTGTAATCTGATTACATGCAATATGTGATTTGTGCACAACTTGTGAAAGAAGTTAATAGAAAGACTACAACCAACCCTTTGCATGACTGTTTATACTACAGTATGTTACAAAAGCAAACCTCCATCACCTGTGCACAATGTGTACATTTGCACATTTTAGGCGAATAACTTGCACATTGCTGCACATCACGTTACTTTTATCACTTAAAATTCTCTGTATTTGCTGCCCTTGCTGTTTATTTGACTTGTGCCTGCTTTCTTTTTACATCTTCTCATCCTCTGTGAACATTGTGCTGTGATGCACTGATCACCAGGTCAGACTCCTCCTGAGTCAAAACCTGCTTTACAATCAAACTGATCACAGGAGGAAATGCACTCATTTATTATCATGTCTTTGTGGTGTTTACAGCTTGTTTTACTGAAGATATAAGATGAAAATTGACCTTTACTTCTTTAGAATATGTGGCATTTTTGTGAAGGATGTGAGAATAACAGTTTGTGACAACATGAGGTGTAACATTCAGCAGCTCCTTCAAAATAACTCATTATATATTCTGCTAAATTTAGACTCTGCAAAAATAGACCTTAAAAAAGTACAAAGAAGGTATAGGGCTGCAGTGAAAACTTCATTTCCATGCTTTATTCATTCAAACGAGGACAATTTGCAAGTCAGCTTTTGAGCTTCAGCCATTCACATGCAAATCCTGGAGGGAAAACAACGAGCAGCTCCTCGCTCCAGAACTGGGCCTCTGCCAGGTTCGGCCAAACATTCCCATTCACGATGGAGTAATTACGGGTCATGTGATCTCTTTTAAATTAACAAGGAAGTGATTAGGCCCTGGGTAGCTCCACCCTGTCCCTGCTGAATGTGAAGGAGCAGCAGGTTCCTCCAGGATAAAAACATTTTTCCTCCATGGCACCAGTCGTCCTGGAGCTGCTTCCATTCACTGAGCGGCCCGCCGGCTTCCAGGCTCATGGAGCTGCTGCGCTCCCAACTTGAATTCAGGTCAGACTTTGCTATCTCGAGTGAAATGTAAAGCAGGAGGCAGGCAGCAGGTGAAGCGTGAACACAATCGGGGGGCCGTGATAACTCACTTGGAAGCTATCAGCCACTTGCGCTCCCACCTGGCCGCTGCAGAGTCGCGGCGCTCCGGCTCCCACCAGGCGCACAGAGGAGACGCGCTCCCCGGCTCGTCATGGCGCAGCGCTCCGCTCACCTCGTCGTGCCCATCGCGCTGCTGCTCTTCGGGCTCGTCGCCATCCTGCTGCTCACGATCCCCGCCGAAGACGTCCAGGAGCCGCCCGGGTTCATGGTGAGGTCCGCTCCGCCGGGTATTTTTGGGTGTTTGTAATCGAAGCTGAGCCGGGCAGGCGGCACACACGAGGCTGAGAGGGCTGCGGAGCTGTGGAGGGGGGATACCACGACCCGGAGAGAGTGGTCTGGTTGGGTGTCTTAGTTCAGAACAGTTGCATCTTCTTCTGTCTGCAGAAAGTTAGTTTGATGTTCTCTGGTCAGCTTTTAAAATGTAAACATATGGAAGTCCAGTGGTGCCAATATTCAATTAAGTAATAATAATNGGGCTTGATGCTGGAAGGCTCATTTGTTGTTAATATTTATTGTTTATAGTTGTTATAATAACAAGTGCATTGTTAGAACACTACACATCGCTGGATTTCATGTCTAACTGACCGGTGCACTTGTGCACAGCCTGTCGGTTGACACCAAAGGTAAGTGGTCCTAAATCCGATCTGATCTTTTGCCATGCCACTTCTGTCTAAACGCCCAGGTCGCACTAATCCGACCTACACGTCATTGATACACAACAAGCTAGGGCTGGTCTGAATAACACTTTATGGTCTCTGGATATTTTGGCCCAATTAACGATGAATATCCGAATACTCTGCGCGGTCGGGGTGAGGGGGAGGCACTTCCACCCCAGGGGAGCACTCCGACGGGTGGAAGTGGCCTGAACGCACAGGCAGTATTTGGCCGCTGATGCCAGTTTAAGACAGCGTTCCCAGTTCTGCTTCCACCATCAGTAGTGGTGTAGGTGACGGCGGGGAAGTGACGAGCGATTTTAATATTTTTCTAAAAATATACGCTCCACCGTGACCATCTGTTTACTTTCATGAACACTGAGCACGCTCGCTGCATGTGACGTCGTCGTGTCCTCTTCTGTGCATGTGGGACACTTTTGGGTCGTATGAAGTTCATACAACAGATCACATATAAGTCCAATTAATTGGAAATGTGAACGAACTCACAAAGAAATCGGATTTCACAAAAAAAATCTGAATTGAGCATTAAGTCCTGCAGTGTGAACGTAGCCAATCTGTCAGATTGTTCAGTCAGATAATACATCATTATCCTGATTGGTGACATAAAATGTCACGTCGGAGTCAGAATCCAAGGCTGTCATTATGATAAGGCTGTTTTTAATAGGCTCCATTTGTTTTTCCTAAAAACCTGTCAGATAGCACGGTTTTCAGATTGTTAAAGGTCGGATAATCGAGTCATGACTGTACTTAGTAAAAATCTGTTTTCACTTTGACACAAAAGAGTCTTTTTTGTAAATTTCTCTCAAAAAGACTAAATAAATTGATCATGATTCAGCGTTGAAAAGCAATAAAAGCAGGAAAGTGGGGTGAACTCTTTTAATCCTGATGGTGTGTTTAAACCATCAGTGCTTTTTGCTGCAGACTTAAAAACTACTTTTGTGGTTGCATTTCACATCTTCACTCCATCATGCACCTGCAGGTCCTGAGTCTAGATACATCACTACATTGTGTTAGCATGCTGTCCCTTTCCTCTCCCTGCTGGGATCACCTTGATATTTCCATGTAGGCAGCAACAAGGTCAGAGGTCAACGTTGTACATATTCAACACTGACATGACAACCTGTTCTACATCAGTGGAGCGACTGATATGAGTTCACACATCAGCATCTCTCCTTTTCTAGTATTTCACATAACTCAGCTGTTACTTTTAGATTTTGAATTCTTTTATTATATCTGCTTTAACATACTTTATGCCATGAGTTCGAGTTTTTATCTCTCTGTTGGACTTTTTTTGCCAGCTGCTGCTTTGGTGTGTTTGTGAACAGGGTTTGGGTGAAATACAGTCAACTGCTGGACACAAATCGCGTGGCGGCATTTTGTAGTTAGTGACGTAATTCAATGAATAATAAGGAAAAAGCGGAATACTTTGAAAGCATTTGAGCTCCACAAATATTCTCTGTTCTCTTTAAACATCAGAAGACATTTTCGGTTTGTACAAATGCAAGTTTTGTATGCATTTATTTTAATAAATGTGTATTTATTTGAATAAATGCATATTCAGTATTTATAGTTAGCCAAGCAGCCTGAGAGAAACAGTGCTGCCACAAACTGCACGTGTTCTTTCTCTGTTCTACAAGATGCAGGACGCAGTTTCTTTAGTGTAAGATTTTGCTTTTGCAGTTTTTTAGGCAAAGGCTGCACACTGGAGTTCTTTATTTGTTTAGGTAGTGACTTATATATGAAACCTTGTTGTGCTCTTCTAATAGCAGTCAAGCAGCAGAAGCAAATGTGGAAGTCAGGGATGAAAAACATGACTATTTGGCCTACAAAGCAGAAAAATAAGGTTAAAGATGAGTCTTCCAGGTCACCCCTGTAAAAACGTCCTGTTCTGCCACTGCTAAAAATGCTCGTCTTCCAATTTCAGTGCAAATGAAACAGAATAAAAAATCCATTATTCATAAACATAATTTTAAAAAAAACAAGTTAATTTCACTAACACTGGCAACCAGAGAGAAAAAATTTGCTTTGACATACACTAGTTATCATGGAAAGGAAAAATCATTGTTTTTAAAATTGCTGTCATATTTTAAAAGTCATAATCAAAATGTAATCAAGTTATACTCAACGATGCACTCTTTTTTTTTTCAAATGTAATCTCTGCTGGGTATCATTATTTTTGTAATCTGATTACATGCAATATGTGATTTGTGCACAGCTTGTGAAAGAAGTTAATAGAAAGACTACAACCAACCCTTTGCATGACTGTTTATACTTCAGTATGTTATAAAAGCAAACATCCATCACCTGCACACAATGTGTAAATTTGCACATTTTAGGCGAATAACTTGCACATTCCTGCACATCACGTTACTTTTTTTTATCACTTAAAATTCTCTGTACTTGCTGCCCTTGCTGTTTATTTGACTTGTGCCTGCTTTCTTTTTACATCTTCTCATCCTCTGTAAACATTGTGCTGTGATGCACTGATCACCAGGTCAGACTCCTCCTGAGTCAAAACCTGCTTTACAATCAAACTGATCACAGGAGGAAATGCACTCATTTATTATCATGTCTTTGTGGTGTTTACAGCTTGTTTTACTGAAGATATAAGATGAAAATTGACCTTTACTTCTTTAGAATATGTGGCATTTTTGTGAAGGATGTGAGAATAACAGTTTGTGACAACATGAGGTGTAACATTCAGCAGCTCCTTCAAAATAACTCATTATATATTCTGCTAAATTTAGACTCTGCAAAAATAGACCTTAAAAAAGTACAAAGAAGGTATAGGCCTGCAGTGAAAACTTCATTTCCATGCTTTATTCATTCAAACGAGGACAATTTGCAAGTCAGCTTTTGAGCTTCAGCCATTCACATGCAAATCCTGGAGGGAAAACAACGAGCAGCTCCTCGCTCCAGAACTGGGCCTCTGCCAGGTTCGGCCAAACATTCCCATTCACGATGGAGTAATTACGGGTCATGTGATCTCTTTTAAATTAACAAGGAAGTGATTAGGCCCTGGGTAGCTCCACCCTGTCCCTGCTGAATGTGAAGGAGCAGCAGGTTCCTCCAGGATAAAAACATTTTTCCTCCATGGCACCAGTCGTCCTGGAGCTGCTTCCATTCACTGAGCGGCCCGCCGGCTTCCAGGCTCATGGAGCTGCTGCGCTCCCAACTTGAATTCAGGTCAGACTTTGCTATCTCGAGTGAAATGTAAAGCAGGAGGCAGGCAGCAGGTGAAGCGTGAACACAATCGGGGGGCCGTGATAACTCACTTGGAAGCTATCAGCCACTTGCGCTCCCACCTGGCCGCTGCAGAGTCGCGGCGCTCCGGCTCCCTCCAGGCGCACAGAGGAGACGCGCTCCCCGGCTCGTCATGGCGCAGCGCTCCGCTCACCTCGTCGTGCCCATCGCGCTGCTGCTCTTCGGGCTCGTCGCCATCCTGCTGCTCACGATCCCCGCCGAAGACGTCCAGGAGCCGCCCGGGTTCATGGTGAGGTCCGCTCCGCCGGGTATTTTTGGGTGTTTGTAATCGAAGCTGAGCCGTGCAGGCGGCACACACGAGGCTGAGAGGGCTGCGGAGCTGTGGAGGGGGGATACCACGACCCGGAGAGAGTGGTCTGGTTGGGTGTCTTAGTTCAGAACAGTTGCATCTTCTTCTGTCTGCAGAAAGTTAGTTTGACGTTCTCAGATCAGCTTTTAAAATGTAAACATATGGAAGTCCAGTGGTGCCAATATTCAATTAAGTAATAATAATAAAAATAAATAAATCTGCACATTAAGTGAAGAAAAAACTTTGATTTAAATACTTTTGGATCAGAATTATTATGTTGGCACTATTAGGGTCTAAGAAACAGCATCATTTCCACCCGTCATCTATCAACAGGTCAAACTACTTGCAGCTACATTTGCAGATGCACATAAATTAAATGTCAGTATTTTATGACAGTCTAAATTGGCATCCCAAAGCAAACATGGTTGGTTAAAATTCTGCCACTAACAGACGGTTAAATCCACTCTGGATTTGAATTTCTATGCATATTTTATCATTGCAGGTAGCCTCTTTAAGAAAAAACACATTTAAACATGATTTGACTGTTTCTGGCCTTTTTCTTTCTTCTAAGACTTGCATATACCTTTTTTACATTTACTTTTGTGGTTGATGAAACATCATCTCAGTGAAAACAAGACTGCATGCACACGCTGTCAAACTCCTTCCACCTGCATATAAATTATATTGTAATATTTTAGGCACAATTGATATTCTAGAAGCAAAAATGTTTGGTTAAAATGCTCCTGGTGTGTATGGAAGTCCAGTACTGACAATATTAGATTAACTACTGAGTGAATTTTTCTGCACAATAATTACTTCCTCACCTACTTAGTCTATTAAAACACATCTGTGCATGATGTGATTGATTTGTGGACTTCTGTTTTTTTGCTTTTTTGCTTGTATTTACCTTTTGAACTCACTTTTAGAGTCCAGAAAACAACGTCGTATCACTGAAACAAAAGATCGAAAAACAGGTCAAACTTTGTGTTCTTGCAACTGCATGTAACTTGAATTTAAATGTTTTGTGACGGACATACTTGGTATTCCTAAAGCAAAATTGACAGGTTACAATGCTGCCAATACCAGTGTTAAGTGAAAGTCCTATGAAAGACCAAAGTCATCCGAGACTTTCCATACATCTGGGTTACTGAGTTCCAGTCCGGTTCAATGACGATGGCCAAAAAAATCCAGGAACTTTGCACTTTGCAAACTAGTTATCATCATTTCTTAGCGTTGTAAAGCAGTTTACTGCACATCTCATAACATGCAGGTGGAAAAGACTTTGTTTTAACCATGCAAAAGATCTCCACAGTGAAGGCGTCTATCTTGCACAGTCACTGGAGCTCAGGGAGACATCTAGTTTTGTGTCGAATGCATTGTGTGACAGGTCTGGTGCTGTCATTTTCCCAGTTAGTCTTTTGCCCTAAAGCCATTTCACCTTTCTATACGTTTGCTTAGGATGATTTAATATGACTTCAATCAAGTAGCCGTGAATATCGACAAACTCTACAGGCTCATGTCCAAACCTGCAGCGTTCAGTGTGAGCTGGTAGCACGACTTGGATTCATTATCCAGTGTTTCAGTGTCATTATAAGACATTCCAGACAGCCGTGAAGACAGAGGCACATCCAAAACATCGTAAATCCAGCGCCGAGTGCACTTGCACGTAGCCTGACATGTTGACGGATGACAGTTTGACAGCCTGTACATGTGGCTTTGTTTACACCGAGGTGACGTTGTCGCCCGGACATCCTCTGCAAACATGACTCAGAAAACCTGCACAGATTATGTAACCGCTGACACTGCAGTCATATAAATCATCATATGCACATATAAAGATATGCAAAATGAGGATAGGTCCAAGAATCAACAGTGAAGCTTTGTCTAAGAGAGCAACATATCTGTCATAAAACGTCGTTCACATAAGACTAGGTGTTGCCCTGAGCTGCAGCTGCTGCCGTCCCTGTTCTGCTCGTTAATGGCACTCGGCCTGGAGATGTTTTGCATGATGGAAGCTTGTAAAAAGAAATATTTGACTCCTGCATGTTGGGAGACATACAGTAGATTAAGTCACAACTTTTAGGCACAATGAGGACAAGCTTAAGAGTACAGAAACACTGCATCTGTAGTTTGTCTTTACTGTGGTGAGCCACTGAGTTACCTGAATGCAGTCGTCTTTGGATCACTTGGATTTCGATCTTAGCGTGAAAGATGTAGGTGTACGTTAGGTTATGTACGCTGTAGATTGTTTGTAGCCTGTTTAACCCTGCAAATGTCTTTATAAATGCTTAAATGCTTTGCTTTTGTTTTCAAACTTTAGCCTGAGTTCATGTGCAAATTCGTTTTCTGCCTTCTGTAAGAACAAGGATGTGGATTATCTATTGTGATATTAAGCTGCTGTTTAAGTTGTGCAACATTTCTTTATTTCTCTATTACACCTTCTCGACTCCATAAAATGTGCACCGCATGTATTTCACATCCTACATAATTGTTATATTCTGGTACTTTTTAATAGTGGGAAATTCTGTGTAGTTTTTTGGATGAAAAGGCGTTTAAACGTTAAATTTGGGTCACATATGAATAAAAATGGAGAGTTTTAAAGACAACAGATAATACATAACTGCCATTTCAACAACTTTCTTAACTTCTTTATATCAAAACAGTGTTGGAACTTGGCCAAGAGGATATACATTTTCTGTCTGCAAATCACCAAATCGTTGCTTACAGGATGCCAAATAGTTGAAATGCAAAATTTAGAGGGAAAAAAATTACACTCCATAATATCCTCAACGAAATTACCTTTGCATTTTATTGTTCAAACTGTCTAATAGACTTCACTATTTGTGTAATAAGGATGCCAGCTAATCATTGTGTGTTTCTGCAGTTTATTATCTGTGTTGTGTCCCTGCTCGACCCTCAAGTTCAGCTGAGGACAGTGTGTTCTTGGCCTTCTGTCATCAGGAGCTCTGTGGTGCAATCAGGAGTGAAATCCTGACAAATTACCAAAAAACACAAATAATTTTCAAGATTCAACCCCAGGTGATTGGAGATGGAGTCCATAAAATGTCAGAAAATAACCAACAAATTGATGAATGGCAGCATGAGGACAGCGCTCGTTCATTCAGTATTGTTGGACAAGCTGTTGTATGATGATTCCCATAGTAACGCCGTGTTTTGGCATTCAGAGCAGGTCAGCTCCGGCCTCTGTTCCCTCTGCGCCCTCATTTTTGTGTTACTAGCTTCACATCCCATGGTTCCTTTTTTAAGCATAATGTAGCTGCCCTTTCACTCGCCAACAATGCAGCAGACCATTGACCAAAAAAAAAAAGAGGGGGGTTTTCTTACACTGAGCCGGGAGACGAGTGCCGCAGCTCCAGCAGCGTATCAAATGAAAGGACAAAACAGACCATTAGAGCTGCTCATGTTTTTGGCAACTGTTGGGGCGAGTCCTTACAACTGACTGCACAGCGGTAATGAGGAAATATTATGAGAAATTACCAAGAAAGGCGTCCGCATAACATCGCTGCTCGTGCACTGCGGCGATTCGAGGGTGTTTGTAGGAGCCGGACAATGTGGCCGGATGTGCATCTATTTCCTAGAAGTGGATCTGTGTCTGTGTGTGTGGTCCCTTTGCTTTGGATGGCCGGTCACGTGGCTTCTTGCTCCCCGTTGAATTCAACACACTCTTTTCCTTCCTTTTGTTTCAAACCGGCATTAGAAGATTTGTTATTCTGCTTTATTGTGAAGCTGTTTCAGGAGAACAGGTCTGAGGGAGAAAGATGAGGTGACGGTGACACCTGGAAACAAACTAATCAGACGAAAAACACGAAAACACTGGAGGCCTTTTCTTCTAATTATGACCCAGTTTCTAATAAAAGATGTTCAAAGTTTTGCATCTTGTAATTAAGACAACACTACTGAAGAAAGATTCAGTTTGAGCTGTTTTTAAAGACTTCTTTTGACGTCCTTATCGCATGATTTTCAGATACAGACTCATCTTCATTATAATGAATTATCATTTTAATGAATTAACATTATAATGACATACTACACACAGATTTGAAATATTGCACACTGCATGGACATATTCTTGTCAAAGTGAAATATTGCACAAGTTATAAAACATTTTATTGAATTTTCAATATTTCATTATCACTTGACTTCCCCAGTGTCATTGCCAGTATTATGTTTTTCTGTTTCTATATTTTCTGAATGTTTCATACTTGCGTCTTATTGGTTTTCCGCTAAAAAACACATTTCTCAGATTACACAGTTTAGTTTTTTGAGCATTATCTGGCAGAATTTTTTCCCTCTAAATTAACACAGTTTTATCTTATTATTAATTAATTAGATGTTGAGTCATGTTCTCAAAAGATCACATCTGTAATCGTGACAAGTAGTATGGCTAAAAAATGTACAGTTTCTCTTGAAGGCTTGAACTTAGCGACTGCTATGCAACATCTGGGCCTGAGCTCTGCTTTGTCAGAATACTGAGGTTTAATTGTAGGCTAGTTTAGGCTCACCATTCTTTATTAAAAGAATAGTTTTTGTCGACTTTTAAAGGAAGAGCTAGTTCCTGAGCCGGTTCAGTCTACCTTTTTAGTTCATACCAAGTCATATTTTGTGACGTCTGCAGAGGCTGTAGGAAGTTCTAAGTTCTCCAGATAACCTGTGCTACGCCCGTCCACACTAAACACATTGGCACAGTCCTACAGTGTAATCTGTAGCCAGCTGCTATATTCCCGTGTGTTTCTCTGTGTTTGTTATGAGGCGAAATGCAGTCGTCTGCTTATAAAACCAGCGTCTACCTAAAGTAGAACAAACAAAAACGCCTGCGTGTCTGCAAAGTCGCCATCAACCTGTGGGCGCAGAAAGCATGAATTGGCCATTTAGTTGCAGGATGTTTCGGCTGCATGCAAGTAAATATAAAAGTACACTCATAAATGTAAGCTGTAGGGAGGCTTTAAGAGGAATGAGTAAAACCTTATGCAAAGAGGCTGACATTGGGGTTGTGTGATCTTGTCTGTTGGTTCTCATTTAGGGTCTGGTTGTAGCTTCTGCACCATTTGAAGACATGAGAAGACTTTGCCACTCAGATGCATAAAAGGTGCTATTCAGACACTGAAAATGATCTTTTCTGATAGAAAAGGAAATGTATGCAAGAAATGTAGAACCCTGATATCAGTTAAAAAGCTCTTTTGAGGTAGCTCCTGGTTTTACAGCTACAAGGAGTCAAATGAGCATCACGAACAACATAAAAGTTGTTATTGAGCCGAGGTAAATTATGTAGATATGAATTAAAAGGGGGCCAAGTTGGTGTGAGAACGAAGACAGGTGACATATTAAAGGAAAAACCAGGTGTCTCAGTGAACTGTGGCTTCAAAAAGTGTCACAGGAGAGTTTTTGTGTCATTGGAAAAAGCAAGACAGATAAGTAGAACTAATACTTCTTTGTGCATGCTAAATAGAAAAGAGCTTGGAGAAGGGGATTTTTTTTGACTCAGAACAAACAGAATTGTCAGTTTTTTACTATTTTCTTCTTGCAAACTTGTGTTGATTCGTGATCATTACCTGTACCCGGTGTGTTACTCTGCTCAGGGCTCAGCTCCCTTCAATGAAGTGCTTCAGCATGAAACAGCCAAAACTGTATTTAGCAGGGACAGATCAGTGGCAAGAGGAGAGCTATGGCAAGAATGTAGGATTCCATTACTGTCATATGTGCGTGAATGTGAGAGTTAACAAGTCCCAGATCCAACATGTGGCACTGTGTTGAATCAAACTTCGCCCTAAACACACAAACATCCCTCCTGAACCACCCTTTTGTTGGATTTGTTGTTTTATTGAAGTCGATAACGCTGCATTTCAAAAATGCAGGACACCATGCAGAATGAATGTGAGTAAAAAATTTAATTTTAAAGGAAAATACTCAGTTTTATGAATCATATGTGACTCTTGTGGTCTTGCAGAGGACAATAAATCATACAATACCAAAATCAAACATCAACACAGAGAAAGATGTAAAGACTGTGATCACATGGAAACGTTTTCTGCTGCCTTAAATACATTTAAGGTAAATGTGTGACAAATATGAACAAGAATTGGTGTAAATTAAACTCCTCCCAACATGTTCTTAGACACGTAAAACAACCAGATTTCTCCAAGCCACAATAATAAGACAAATACAGAAATCAAATTGTCTTTCATCAAATCAGAAAAAACCTTTGCTGTCATAAGAAGGTGAATTTGTGCCATATTTTTTTTTAAAAACCCTTCAATGCTGACTGACAGACTGAAGTGCTGTCGACCACATATGTGCACTTGTGTAATCTAACACCCAGAGGGACGTCTTTAAAGGTCGACATGACGAGTTAACCTTCCCTGCAGCCACATGCCTTCCAGATACCAAGAATCAGGTCACCTCCATCGTAAACCTCTTTCATGCTCTTTTCTCTCATTAACCGAAGCCTTCCTATTTTCAAAGCTCTTGCCACAGTTATCTTTGGGGTTATTTCGCTGCCTCAGCATTTAACCTTCTTCATGGTATTTACTGCTCTTTTTCCTCTCTCTGTAGTACGGGATCGTCCTGGATGCTGGATCTTCACACACAGCTCTGTACATATACAAATGGCCGGCAGACAAGCAGAATGGCACAGGTGTGGTCACCCAGCACAGCGAGTGTCACGTAAAAGGTACGTGTTGGTGCTTTCTCCACTAAAACCCAATGTTTGCATGTCAAACACTGCTGGAGTTCAGTCCTACAACTCTGCAACCAAGATTCACTTTAGAAACATTTGATTCTTCTGTGCTTTTTCTTAGACACTGTGTCTCCCGAACAGATTTTACTAGTTTCTGTTTGACGCCAGCCCAGTCGGCTGTCTGCTGATCGAGACAATCTGCAGCTAATCACATTATACATATTCCTACAGAAACGGTTTCTGGAACGGTGTACATATGGACAGCAGATGTTTACAGTAGAACATCAATGAGCTGACTCTTTTTTATCTCAGGTTCAGGTCAGCGCTGTGGGAGGGCCATGGTATAGTTTTTTTCCATGGTTTACATTGTAAATTCCTCTGAAGACAAGTTCAATTACAGCAATGTAGCCCCCAGAAAATTAACCCCAGGCCTTGATGGTTCCACCTCCATACTTTAGCAGTGAACAAAAGTTTACATACACTTGTAAAGACTCTGTACATCATGGCAGTCTTGAGTTTCCAATGACTCCTACAACTCCTAATTTTCCCTGATGAATTCTTTGAAACACGTCTTTGTCATTTTGGTTCTTTCGCAGATTTATTATCAGTCTTCTGCTGGGTCAAAAGTATACATACAGCAACTTGAATTAGCAATTTTGGTAGCGTTTACAGTTGTGTTAATCAAGTGTTCTAATCATGAGTGATTCTGATTGATTACAGCTGCTGACTCCTCTGTGCCAGTTTAGTGAGAGC